>NW_022589717.1:762206-855854 GCF_004348235.1 Phoca vitulina | reverse complement strand
TTCTTCTTCTTCTTCTTCTTCTTCTTCTTCTTCTTCTTCTTCTTCTTCTTCTTCTTCTTCTTTCTTCTTCTTCTTCTTCTTCTTCTTCTTCTTCTTCTTCTTCATCTTCTCCTTCTTCTCCTTCTTCTCCTTCTTCTTCTTCTTCAAATGTAAAGAAGATAGAGAAAAGAAAGCTGTGAAATTGTGTGGATGTAATAATAGTACTCAAAGTAAAAGGAGGAAAGGATGTGTATAATCTTCATGTCATCCATGCTGAATAGATGTTGAAAACATTAACATTTGGTAATGAGTAAAAATTAGAAATCAGAAAGTTCAAATAATGAGGGGAGGGACACCTGACTGGCTCAGTTGGTAGAGCATGCAACTCTTGATCTCAGGGTTGTAAGCTCAAATAGAGGTTACTTAAAAAAAAATATTTTTTAAAAAGTGAGAACAGTGAAAATACTGGAGAAGAAAATCATAGTGTCACCATTACCAGATAATCAGTCATGTGATTGGAAGGGACAGAGCTACTCAACGTGCAGCCCATGAAATATCAACATCCACATCACTGCAGAGCTTGTTAGAGAGGCCAAGTGACAGGGCCCACCCCACACCTTCTGAATTAGAATCTGCAACTTAACAGGAAAGCTGGGTCCTAATTGCATATTCAGGTTTGAGAAGCACTGGTCCATAGTATTTGTTCTATTCTCTGATCAGAATGTATCCCAGCCAAACCATATTTTACATGTTTTCAGAGGAAAGAGGTCCTCCTGAGTAATGCACTATGTTATTCTTAATAGGACATGTCTGTGTTTTTAAGGACAGAAAAAAAGCATCCTTCTACCAGGTTCCTGGACCATCCAGCACATACCACCCATCTAATAGCAACCAGCCAACAGGTTTCCATGAGGTCCCCCTCAAAAGATTAAAGAAATACTTCCCAAGTTTTTAGGTTTTACAAAGTATACCCATAAAATTGTCAAAAGCATCCATAACTTATTTCCTATTTAGCTTATAATATCTCTTGTGAAACAAATTCCATAAATCAACAATAATAATCAATCTTACTATTTTCGATTTCATTTATTTGTTACCCACAAAATGTCATGAACATCTCCTTGGTGTTTAGGTTCCGTGATCAGCATTATACCTGCTGTGAAGATAGCATTTCCTTTCTGCAGAAGCAGGGCATCTCAAGAACATGCACAAACAGAAGTTAAAATGGTCTGCAATAGAAATATGCACACAGAAAAGCACACAGCTAAGTTGCCCTGTGGTTGTAGATGCATGAGTCGTGAAGAATAAGTAGGAGTCTGCGGCCCAGAGAAGCAGCAGAGACAACCTTACAAAGGAGGTTGCCCAGTGCCCAGGGTGGGTGGCACATGCTGGGAAGGGGAAGTCAAGTGTGGGGAGTTGTAGGAAATGAGTTTGGTAGAGCAAGTAAAGTGCGTGCACTTCATCCTCCAGGTCACAGGAAACCATCTGACTTTTTTATTTTTGTCAGCAGAAGAAGAAAACATTTTTGTTTATAAAGATAATGATGTCAGTACTGTGCAAAATGATCAAGGAAAGATGTGGGAAATGGTTGTGGGTATGAGAAGCAGTAAATGGATCATTTGAGGGACTGG
Source organism: Phoca vitulina (assembly GCF_004348235.1). Lineage (NCBI taxonomy): Eukaryota > Metazoa > Chordata > Mammalia > Carnivora > Phocidae > Phoca > Phoca vitulina. The sequence continues at coordinate 854,244 of NW_022589717.1, read as the reverse complement.
CAGTTTGGATAGAGAAGAGAGAACCAATTTGAAGGAATATCCAGCAGGGAGACTGGCAGGATTTGTTGGTTAGCGGGGGATGGAGATTGAAAATGAGTGGATAATGTTGAGGTTCCTAGTGTGGCACCTGGCAGGACAGTGCTGCTGAGGTAAAACTCGCGTGTGCTGGTTTTCATGCAGCATCCGATGACCCTTCCACAGCCTTGCCGAGAACTACTCTTCCATTTCAGTCAACAAACACAGGAAGAAACCAAGGTGGCTCAGGAGTGGTCGCAGTTACTTAATCTGCCCATGGACTTGAGGGTATAGAAGTGTTCTGGCAGAGGAAGGAATAGGGCCCAGATTCCCACTGCAGCCCGAGTCTGGCTTGGTGGCCAGTGCTGAGCCACTTCACCCCTTTGAGTGTTTGATCCTGGGCATCAGGAGGAAAAATGGGTCTGGAGCTAAGAATCAGCCTTGAGGCCTTGGCAAACAACCTCCCCCAACTTCCTTGCATAGCCCAGAATGTAATGGAAGAGATTTCACACCACCTTACTCTTTGCAATAAACTTCTTAAAATCAGTATAATTAAGCAAATATTTAATTAGTGCCTACTTTAAGAACTACAGAAGTCTATATAAGAGATAGAAAGATGAGTAAAAAATCTTTTCTAAGGGGCGCTTACTTGAGTAAACTCATGTTATGAAAGCCTCATGAAGAGCTTTTTTTTTAAGGACAAGAAAAAATATTAAAAATAGCTATAATTCAAGTGAGATAAGAAAGTGCCGTAAGAATCAAGGTCTCTGGTTTCACTGGAGGACCTTGATTCTGCCTTATCCACCTCTGATGTTCCCAAGGAACTTGCAATAGGCACCTAATAAACACTAGTTCACTTACTGACAGTGTACGGAGAGAGCTCAGATAGCAAACTGTCTAAGTAAATACCACGCAGCTGCAATCCTATTAAGAATCTTCCTGCAGATTTTGTAGCTTTTTTTTTTTTTTCTTTTGGTGTCTTACTCCAGAAAGTCAGGAAGCATCCTTCCTCTGTCAGAACACCTCCTACTTTTTAAACTGCTCTGTTCAGTTTAATGGCTTTGTCAGCTAAGTCTTTATTTTACCTAGTCCCAAACTCCTTCCTTATAGTCCCATGCCAGCCGCTGGGACTAGCTGGGCCAGCCAGAGTGCTTGTAATCCCTCTTTCATCTGATAACAGACCTTAAAACATCTGGTGTCACCGCTCATCCTAGCATTCCTGGATTTAACACTGGCCAGTCCTTCCTCACCAGATGTGATTGCAGCTGCCTCCGTGAGTGAGGACTGTCTTCTGGTCTCTGTGGGTTGCGACCGTGTCCCCTTTAGTGGCTGAGGCTTATGGTTAAGGCACAGGTGGAGCAGATTCCTGGACATAACTTGCAGCAGACCAAATAGGTCCTTCCCCTCAGTCTCCATGATTTACTCCTCTCCAGTCAAGTCTCTGCTGAAATGTCACATCCTCAGAGAGGCCTTCCATGACCACTCAGCCTAGAAGGGCTCCCTACCCCCAACCTTCCTCGCGTGGCTCCCCTCCAACCTCTTCACCAGTTTCACTTTCCTCCCCATGCTGCTGCTCTCTGGAATGGTTACATGTAGATGTTTGCTTGCTCATCCTCTCCCTTACCTACTGAAGTGCAAGCTTTGCAAGCGCAAGGACATCACACATCTTGTGCACGGCCATATTCCCAGTATCTCAGGCGGTGCTTGGCACCGAGTAAGTGCCCAATAAACATTTGTTGCATCAGCCAATGAATTCTGCAATTCCATCATGCTGGCTCTTTGAAAAAAATTTCCTGTTGTCACTGCCTTGTTGATGAGTATCGCTTTTTATTACATCACTAGAAGCTGGGTTATAAAGATTTCTTTGATCAAAACTTTATTATGGAAGATCCAGCCCATGTGTTCAGCAGACACAGCTGGCAGAATTACCAAAGCAATTTTTGAAACCAGGTTTGTCATCAGAACAGGAATATCATGGAGCCTGAATAATTAAAGTACCTGGTTTTGTTTGTATGGTAAGTAGAACGAAAAAAGCTTTTTAAATTTTGAAGTTCCTTTGAGAAGGTAGTATGTATTACCTGAGATAGATGGAAAATATATAAAAATGTAAGGTTGTTGCTGATGGATGAGTGAAGAGATTGATTATTTTTAGAATCTTTGTTCCGCCTACAGTATTTTGTTTTATCCTTGCTGTCACCAGCACACAAAACTAGTAATGATCTCCGTTCAGAAGATGTAGTGATTACTCAGTTTGGTCCACCAGTCAATTGGTATTTAGTAAACCCTTACTATGTGTATTACAGAATGTCTGAAAAAGATTGCTGACTTTTCTCCTTTAGAGTTATTACACTTCAAAGTTTGGTGTCTGTCCTAATGACCCCACCAATGACCTGTTTGCTTTCTCTAGCCTGCTTTTTCCTGCCTGTCACTGAGCTCACCACCTGCCTGCCAGTTCCCCTCATTCTCCTATCAGCCCCCTGTGTTTACAATTCATCCTCCATGGACGGCAGCGTTCTGCGGAAAAGTGTCCAACAGAATCAGTTAGATGGCATTGGCAGATGTGGGCTCTTAGGAAGATTCTAAGTTTTATTTAGCCTGTCCATCTAGACATAGCCTATGAAGAGGTCTGGTTATATGCCAAATTGCAGTGTTTTTTGGTCAAATTTTTTTCTTAACTTCCATATCTGTTTCTCTTAGCTTCCTCCTCACTGACCATAAACAACCTCTTACCAGAACTTTTAATAAATTAGTTAGCCTCGGATGATATGCACCCTTCATTGGAAATCTAAATGCAAAGAAGCAGCTACTGGTGTGTGTGTGTGTGTGTGTGTGTGTGTGTGTGTGTGTGTGTTTGCACATATATACTTGTTGCCCTTCCCCAGTATGTCTCATCCAACTTCCCTGCATCCAGCAGATCCCCTTTTCCCACCCTGACAATTGAAATCAATATTTTTGGTTTTTCAACCCACACATCTTGCTACTTCCCACCTTGGCCGGTGCTCCCTTATGTTTCTTATTAACAACAAGAGAGTGTCTTCTGTTTTTGTCTTTTCTAATACCTTATCCAGTATAAGAATTAGCTTTTAAAAACTGTATCTAAGAGGATCAGCAATTCATGAATTATTTGATGCCATCTGGAAATTCTGCATGACTAATTTCATTTCTCTGATTTCTTCCAACGTTTTGTTATTTTATTGCACCTACGTTCCTATAATCAAGGTGTCATCTTTGATTCTTCTCTTTTCCTCACTTCCTGCCTCCAACTCACCTGCCCATTCTGGTGACGGTGACTGTAAGACAGAGCCCATCTCTCCATTACTCTCCGTCTCCCCCACCGCGTTTAAGCCATCACCGTATCTGCCGTGGCCTTCTTCTGATCTTGTTGCTTTTACAAAGATGAGGTTGGTTTTTGCTTTTACAGTTATCCCTTCCCTAACATCGTGTTTCTACAAAATAGAGCTATTCCTAAAAAACATGGATCAGATCATGATCCTGAGCTCTTTTTTTAAAAGATTTTATTTATTTATTTGTCAGAGAGAGAGCGCACACAAGCAGGGGGATCGCCAGGCAGAGGGAGAAGCAGGCTCCCCGCTGAGCAAGGAGTGCGATGCAGGACTCGATTCCAGGACCCTGGGATCATGACCTGAGCTGAAGGCAGACGCTTAATCAACTGAGCCACCCAGGCGTCCTGATCCTGAGCTTCTTAAAGGCTTTCCCTCATACTCAGAATAGAATCCAAACTCCTTAATATAGTTTGCAGAATTGTATGTGATCTGCCCTTTGCCTTCCACTCTCCCTTCTGCCCACTTTGTCCCACACTGATATTCTTTCCTTCATCCGTATTCATTTCCTTCATCCGTACTCATTTCCTTCATCCGTACTCACGTCTAGTGCCAACTTCGGGCCTTTGCACCACAGCTGTCTCTCTGCCCAGAATGCTCTTTCCTCTGACATTTATTTCACTGGCTTCCTCTGGTTCATATCTCAGAGGAAATGTCATTTCTTCCAAGAAAGCTTCTCTAAATATTCCACCTAAAGCAGCCATCGCTTTCTCTCACGCAGGCCTATTTTAATTCTCTATGGAGCAGTGAATGCCAGCCACTAGTGTTTGGTTATTGATGTTTCTGTGTATGCGCTGTCACCCCCACTAGAACATGGCTTCCTGAGATTATCAGTGTCCCTAGAAGAGTGTCTGGCATGTAGCAAGGACTCATGACAGATATGTTGAGTAAAAAAAATAGTGAATGAGCGAATATACTGACATTATTGGATTCTGCTGCTTGGATATGTAAGTTTTGTTTTTATAAGTAAGTTATAAATTCCTAGGATATGTCTTTTGAGTCCTCATGTTACCTACTTCGGTTTGGGATGTGGAGTCAGCGCTTGGAAAATTCTTGTTCTCTTGATTTTTAGCTCTTTCGATCTTATTTAGTTTTGGTGTCCTAAGAAGTCTATGGAGTATCTTACTGAAAAGTTCCCTTCCTGGTTAAAATAACTGTAGAATATCAAATTCAAAATTGACATGCTATCGTCCTAACCTCCAGTGAGTCTACAACAACTCACCTCTACTGTCCTAATGATTATTTCCGAAGGAATTGGAAGTGGGTTTACTCACTAATAAAAATTCACATTAATACTCTTCTAAGAGCTGTTACCACAGTTGTGGTAAACCCTCTCCCAGGGCTAACATACAGCAGTAACTATTCAGCACATGAAATGGATGGACAGATTCCCATAAAAGTAGGTTGGTTTTTCTTCACTTCAGTCTTTAGCCTGTTCTTTGTTGTCTTAGAATTAAATAGAGAGGAGCCCAAGTCATAGTTTGCATCTTTGTGAAACTTAGTTACTGCCTCATGTTGCCAGCTTCCCTAAGAGGTATGATGCGCTAACCTAGACTCTCAGGGGTTCACAACTGCAGGGCACTGAGGAGAACATCTGGGCCAATAAGCCACCAATGTGGATAGTTCTCATGCCTGCCGTGGAAGTGTCCTGACTCAATCTGTGATTTTCCCACTGAACCATGCTTCCTAACCTTGGGGGTGCAGGAGAGGGAAATTCTGTGTGGAAAAGAGAAGTTTTGCAAATAGTACTCTTGGAAAAAGTAGCCTGTCTTGAGGAAATACTTGTTCTTGTCTCCATCGTCTTTCCCTGTGGTCTTAGGACATGATGCGGAACTGTAGGGCCCCTCTTCAGAATTCTTCCCAGGAATCTCAGCAGTTGCTGAGAAACATAGATGGTAAACCATTAGATAATCACCTTTTAGCTTTCTAAGTTTTCCCAGCCTTTAGAAAGGGATATTTTGCTTTTATGAATCTTCACAATTAGTTCTCTACTGATCTTGCTTTACCTACGTCTAAAAGTATTTTCTTCCTCACTTCTTTCTAGACCATAAATACCTCAAGAAGAGAGGACGTCTTATATGACTGGCACATTGTTCAGTGTCCTGAACAAAGGAAGTGCTCAATTAACATTTGTTTATTAACTCTTCCTGATGCAGTTCTGTCTCTGTGCTTCAGCCCCTGAGCTCCCACCTCCATCTATCTCCCTTCCCCGCATCCAGCTCTTCTCCCCTTATCCTGCTCTCTCTCTCTCTGAGTCTTGCTCTGTCTTCACTCCACCTCTGTTAAGCACTTATTATGTAAGTCACCTGTTTCCTGTTGGTTTCCTGTTGGTATCTTACATTGCAGGGTACTTTTATCTGGAATTAGTGTCCACTTAATTCAATTGTAAGCAGCAGAACAGTCTGAATCTATATGAAACGACTTTGTGCTTGTAGTGTATTACCCATAGCAGGGACTCAGTATTTGTTGCCCATGACAATTCATGTCTTATCTTCTGGGCTGATAGGTGCTATTGCTAGATGCTCCTGGCATGTTGTCATGTTACATCTTAGCTAAATTTCAGCCGAGGATGGGGTGTGCAGTTTGTTAACTGCTTTGGGGAACATTGCACAGGAAGTCATTTTCATTTTGTTGCAGATCAACAGGAAATAAGGCTTAGTTGCCAAACTAGAGTAAGGAAAGCAACCAAGCATATTATTCCTCCCTTAGGATCTTTCATTATTCCAGGAATCATTAGCTTCTCCTAAGATAGTGGAAATTATTCCAGCTATCTCACTTGCACATGCAGAGCAAAGTTTGATAGGAGGAAGATATTCCGCCTTTTGTTCCAGTTTTACTTTGTATTATCTTCTCTGTTGCTTTTGAATTTATCATATCTTCTAATCACCAATCAGATGCCTTTTAGGAGATCTACTCCTTCGTTTAGTAAAATGGGTCTGGCTTCCTGGATCAAAGACTACTCTTATCTATAGTACACTTATTTTGGCCATTTCTCTTGTTCATTATTCTTTTTATTGGCATTAGTGATGGTGAGAATACAGGATCACTTACTCTAAAATCTGATCCCCTTTCAAGTTTATTCTGTAGGCATGACCATCTTTTAAAATTAGAATGCCCTAGCCTCAGCCCTGCTGTGAACTACACGTCATGAGGATCAGAGGGGAGGAGATGAGAGAATGGAAACTTTATTCAGATCTTTGGCATGTTTTAATTTTACGTTGCTTTTTCATACTAATTTAATTTCCTTCCAGAATGAAAGTTGGCAATCATTTAGAGAAGTGGTAGAGGAGGTTGGAATCATTGTCGTTGAAATGCATGTGAGGGTCCCTAATCCATAGATTATTGACATAATGAACTCCTAAAACTCTTAATAATCATTCCACTATGTAATGACAGACTGCATTTAGAGAGCTTTAGCCGGTGGATCGTGTGCCTCACTCTGGCTCTGCTCTGCTGGGGTGAGCACATTGCAGCTGGGCCCTGCAGTCATGGCCGAGCAAGGGCTCACCCAGCACGTGCAGAGAGCGCTCCTTAGAGGGAGCCCTTTCCTCCCCCTGGCTTCATCTCCCCCTTGGCCGATATAGAAACACCCCAAACCACAAGATGCCCTATCTCCCTCCAGTTTTCAACCACAGCAGAGGATATTTCTGTATGGAAAAGAATGACCGACTAATTTCAGTTATTGTTTTTAATATTTTTCATGTTTGCAATTTTCATTGTTTGCAAAAGACAACAGAACAGGACGACTCCTGGGAATTCAGCTTTTTTTCACTGCTAAGTGTCAGCCTGGAGGGCAGCTGTGTGTCCATGCTGGGCATCGTGCTCTTAAAGAGCACAGACCCCCTCGCTCACAGGGCAGGCTGTGCCAGACACGGGGGCCGGGCCCCCAGTGAACGCTACATTTTTTTCCTTAAAGCTACATTAAATGCTTCAGATTTATTATCAGATGTGGCGTGGATGATTCAAACAAAAACAAATGCCCTTGAGTTTAAAAATAGAAGTCGAGAGACTAAATATTTGCACTTAAAAAGGAAAGGAAAAGAACAGAAATCTCTGCAGCCGACCACTTCTTGAAGTCATCCTCACTCAATTATGATCATGCACTTCCCACTCCCTGTAACTAAACATTAGATTTCATTTACTCCAGATGCATTTGCCGCAAGTAAATTCAGAATGCCCATCCTTCTTTCTGGCGATTGTAAATTTATTTCATGTTTGTGGCATACATGTGATTGGGGGCACTGACTTGTTTTTTAAGTGAATCTTAATGACATTATGGGGACTTTTTTTCTTTAATCGGTCGCCTGGCGTGGCCTGTTTATACAGATGAATCTGATCTTACTGAGCTTTGCAACGTTTAATATCTGTAAGAGCTTGAAGACATTTTTTGCCAATATGTCACATGTTTTTGCAAGGGACATGCCGGCCCTCGGTGGTTGGTGGTGCCGGGACGGAGGCATTAGCTTTGAGCATACCACTCGCAGGGGGGCTGAGCTCTTGGCTGCTCTTCTGAGGAGCCTCAGGCGCTGAGCAAGGCCACGGTGTCTTTAATATGTGCATGACACCTTCCACTCGGAGAGCTTGGACAGTCCCTGAAAACCTGAAACAACTTTTTATTGACCACACTTGCAAATTCCTTACATGAGTGAGATAATATAGCTAAACAGTGGTCTATAAATATAAAGGGAAGGTTTTTAGTGGCTTGAAGCCTTTCCCTACTCTTAAAACGAGATTACCAATTAAGACTGTGGTCAAGTACAACTAATATATTTTTTAAAAGGAGTGAAAAAATAACACGATTTATTTACTTACAATCATTGCTTACACAATTTCAAATAATAAATTTTTATGTTCACTAAGTGACCCAGTGGATTAACCAAGATGGTTAATTGACTGGCCAGTCTTAGGTAATGAAAGACAAATCTTGCCAAATGACAGTAGTGAAGTTGCTGCACACACCCCCGGGGCAAGTTTTATTGCTTTTACGCATACTATGTTTTTGTGGTGAGAGAGGTCATCCTGGGTGTTTAGCTGATACATTGGCAAATTATTTGAGTTTCCTTTAATGTTTTTTTTTTCCTGCTTACCGTTAGACTATTTTACTGTTCTCAAACATTCCCACAGGTTTGTGGTAAAAGGATATGCCAGGTCAGTTTGACTATTTATTTTCACTGCACTAAAGCCTCAATAGAATAAAATGTTTAAATGAATGCTGAAAATAAAGTCTTAGAATGAGTTGCAGGTTTTCAGTTATCCATCACATGCTCTAGTCCCTACCCCTTAGGAAACAACATAAATGCTTCATATCTCTTCATTGGCGTTTCCTTCAAAACCAGTCTTGAGTTCATTCCCTGTGCTCTCTACTGTTCCCCCTGTCCCTCTGTGGGCTGGGGGAGCAGAGAGCCCTGCAGAGAAGATGGAGGAGAGGAGTGGGAGAAGCAACCTTAGCCCTCATTCCTAAAACAGCCCAAAGAAAACCACTGTCCACTCCTTGATCTGTAGCTTTTACCCACTTGCCAGAGAGGGGGCAGCAAATATAAAAATAATTTCTTATCCGTAAAAGGTTCTTCTTTTAGAACGACTGCTCATTTACCTTTACTCTAACACTGGGCTCATATAATGTTTCCAAATAGTTTAACCTTAAGTGTCTGTGTGTGTGTGTGCACCATATAAATTAATTATATTTAAAGTTATTTACTTTATAGTGCCCACACCTCTCTCTGACTTTGTAAGTAGAGAACTCACGGTTAATCTTTGGGCAATTATATTTCAAAAACAATCTCTCCTTTTAATCTAGGGCACATGGGCTTTCCAAAGAATAAAACTATCCAATAACCTAGATTACTCATAATCTAGACTAAAGGTCGAGGTATATCAAATCATTAGATCATTTTTCTTTTCTCACTTCAGTCTTGGCAGGATCTGAAAGTGTGTGCCAAATATGAATATGCCTCTGACAACATCAACAACATCAGAGTTTTAGATTAGCATCTATATTACTTGATTCATTAGAACTTTTTTTTTACTTTTTTTTCTTTTATTATGTTATTAGTCACCATACATTACATCATTAGTTTTAGATATAGTGTTCCATGATTCATTGTTTGTGCATAACACCCAGTGCTCCATGCAGAACGTGCCCTCCTCAATACCCATCACCAGGCTAACCCATCCCCCCACCCCCTCCCCTCTAGAACCCTCTTTTTAATTGAAACAAAGTCAATCTTCTCAGTAATAGGATAACACCAGCTAGTTTTTCTGGGCTGTGAATAATTATGGGACCAAGTTGATTGGTCTGCCTAGAAAAATAAAAATATTTGGAATCATCCTAGCAACTTCCTACTTCTGTTGGAACTAGATCCTTGATTATATAAAGATAGCGCGGTTTCTTGCTATACAGATAGGTTGCCGAGATTACTACCAGATGCCCATGACAAAAGAAATAATGCTGAAAGAGAAATTCTGAGAAATGTTATTTAACTTAAACTTTAAATCTAGATAAGCTCTGGATACCTAGAAGTAATAAAAATAAATGAGAGGAAAAGTTATGCCATTAGAGGGCACTTTTGTAATCTTAGAAGAAAAGTCAGTTCTTATAGACTAGCTTACCCAAGTCTTATTCTTAAGAGGAATGTATTTTTAGTTGTTTATTTAAAATGACTAATTCTTAAGCTGAGTGTCAGAGAGGGTATTTTATTGGTAGAGGAAAAAAATCTATAGAATCTTAAAACAATCCTTTAAACAATATCTAAGTGACACTTGAAACCTGAATCAGTGAATAGAAGTTGTAAAAATATATACACTCTGTCTGAATAATAGTTTTTTGATTAGCTATCTTTGATGCTTCTTTTAAATACATTTCATTTAAAATAATTCTGCCTGTAACCTGATCAAATTGATCAAATGATTAACTTTTCCTAATAACTGAGTATGCTTTTCCCCAACAGTAGATGAATGTTATTAAATAACATTTTGAAAGAGATAATCCTATAGAATATAAAGACTTGTGCTTTGGGATCATACTAATTTTTTCCAGTTTCTTTGAACAATAGCTGTCATATATCACTGTGTAAATTTAAGGTGCACACATGATAATTTGATTTATATATATTATGAAATGATTACCACAATAGGCTTAGCTAACATCCATCTTCTTATAGAGATACAAAGGAAAAAAAAGAAGAAAAGAAAAAAAAGATCATACTAATTTTAAACACTTTTCCAAAAACTGTCTGTTTTGCCCATAATATATGGCAATTAAAATGGTTAAAATTGTTTCAGAAACAAAAAGCTAACCTGATAGAATTTTAGCTGGAGAAATAATGATTTTTTTTTTTTTTTATAAAGAAAGCAAAAAATAGAGTTGAGTCTACTCCCTGTTGGTGGTAATCTAAATAAAAACTTCTGCCTGGGCCAGTAAAGTAGATAAGCCAGTAAAATAATTTAGCAAGTAAGACGGAGTGTCAAGAACTGTGAAGAGTTTGAGATTTTACTCTGCTTCTAAGCTAACAAGTCAGCCTGTCAAACACAGTATCATCGATGCTAGATGGCATGAGCCTCCTGGGTCAGAGACAAAAGCAGTACTCAGAGCAACTCAGAGCCATCCCTAGCACAATCCACAGTATTAACATTTTCTCCCACTGGCTCCCTGACCCCCAATTCCCACAGATGAAAAGAGGGCCAGATAGCACCAGCCCCAAATAGTTTTGTTTTGTTTTGTTTTTTTTATGAGAGGAACCCTGAACTTGGGGAGCCCAGATTTTCCATGGTATAGTGATCATGTCTGCTCTTGGCTCAAGAAACTTTATCTTCCAAGGCTTTTCATTGCACAGACATCCTTGAGAAGATAATCTGGAGCAAAGGCAGTGAACTCCTCTGCTCCCAAGACGTGCAAAAACAAGCACAGAGACCCATGGAGAATTATCTCTCTACACTTACTTTGTAGAATCCTATCATCTGAAGCTGTTCACTGCTATTAATTTATTTATTTATAAATGAAAAAGTAGCTGATGTGGTGAATATACAATAATCCTATTTTCCATATTTTTTAACTTACTCGTGAAAAATAGTTTGTATTTCTTACATCGTATTGTATTCACTATGTGATCTTACCTGTCCAAGCCTCAGTTTGATCATTTTTGAAATGAGAAAATAATAGTACCTACATCATAGAGTTGTTGCTAGCATTACATGAGATAATATATATATATATATATATATATATATATATATATATATAAAGCATTTAGAAGAGTGCAGCATGTACAAAACAAAACTTACTAATATTGTTGTTTTTAACTCAAAATTCATTTCTTATCACTCGCTGATTTAATAAAGAGAAAATTCTTCCCATGGATGGCTAAGGAAGATGGGAAGATTCCCACCAATCATAACTAGCTACCTCCCTAACTCTGGAGCTGACCTAAATATCCCAAATATCCTGGGACATTGGGCAGCCTGTCCTGCTCGGTCATACTGTGGTACTGTGCAACTGACAACTTTCTGGGCAAACATAGCGCCTAATGAGATAAAGCTGCCTGAGAGTGGTTCTAGGGCAAACACACCTGAGTATCTCATACTCAAGTGCTGCCATCACATGTTTGCTCTAAGTTCCTAATAAGTATGGAAAGCCAAATTCTAACCATTTCTAAAGAGACCAATTCTATTGTCTGGCTTCTTCTGCTCTCAGGAGGCAAAGTTTCAGGGATGCCACTACAAAGTAAACTGGATATTTTCCATTATGCTGAAATAATAATTATTTCTTAACAGGGGCAGCCAAGCAAATTCTAGCATATCAAATTGTTCACTTCTGTTAGCTACAGGAGGAGGGCATCAGAGGGGAGGGATTAAGGTTTGTGAGTAGAGGTCCCATTCCATTTGGTCAACCATGTCCATGTTTGTTTCAAATGGGTTCATTGAGTTTTGATTTTGATCCATCCAGCCATCTTTTATAGTTATAAGCTTCATCTGCTATTAGTAACTAATATGAGCTCCTGCTTTCCATCCCCAACTTCCCTTCGATTCCATCCTGACAATTATATGGACATCTGAGGTTCAGATTACTTAATGAAACTTAAGAAGGCCTGGTCTTATTCCTAAATTGCTAGCTAGTTGGGAGGAAGAGTTGAGGATTCAGTCTCAGAATCATCATTTGTTTTCAAAGTTTAGAGATCATCACCTTAACCCTTCAGAAAATTGAGGTCCATCTGGAGTGGTTAACTGTGGTGCCAGATTACACATCCGGTTAGTGCTGCAACTAAAAAGTCAGATTTCTTAGCTCTCAGTCAAGTTTTCAGTCAATTACAATACAATTGGGAAATAAGGATGAGAAATAAGAGCCCCTTGTAAGAACTTATGATGGCTTTCTTGAGAGATATTACAGAGGACAAACGTTTGGGCTCTGCAGTCAGATCCACCTGGATTTATATCCTTTCTCCGCTTACGGAAGTGGAGATTTACTCTTACATGAGAAGAGTAACTACTTCACAAGGTTATTGTGAGGACTAAAGGCAATAATGCAGCTAGTGAATTTAACACCTTGTTTTGCACATAGTAACTCTCAATTACTATAGATATCTTATATGGAAAACTGCAAAACACATGACAAAAAAAAAACTGCTTTTGAAAAAAGAAGTTAAATTTACTTTTTGGGTAAGCTCACTGTGAGAAAATTACTTCTCACATTCTCATAAAAAAAAAAGAAAAGCTTATTTCCTTCAGAAAATATTTTTAGTTGTATGAATCTATTTTTTATAGCACTCCAAGGAAGATAAAATTAAAGTTAAATGATGGTTTAAGTAGAGGTGATCTCATAGCTGTAGTAATGACACTTTAGAAATAAAACTGGCTTTCACTTCATTTCAAATTATTGCAAATATTTTCATTCTACTTTCTCACTATTTAAAGCACTTAAGTGTAAACACACTATGTTTCCCTAGTGCTTGAAATCCCTGATGTAAGTTGTCTAAAAGATAAGGGAAAACAACTTCTTACAGAGTTCTTTTTGTGAGGAAGAAAGGCACCAAGTCTTCAGAGGAAGGAAAGCCTTTTGCCAGTACTTGACATCAAAAGAACTTGCCTACATGAGGCTTCCTGTTAGGGACACTGAGACATGTAGAAGATGGTGTCCTTGACAATATCCCCACAACAGCGTGCAGTAGAGAGTGATCCATAATTACCTATACGATCTTTGATGAAAGTCAGTTTGAATGCCAAAATGTAACTCAATGAAAATACTCTGCTGGAGTAGTAAATATATAACTCTGCTGGAGGTTAAGACAAATGACCTAACTATACAACTTTCCAATGGTCTCACTTGATCTGAGAGAGGGAATCCAAGCCCACTTCTAATATGGCAAAGGTTTACATTTAAATGTTGTGTTGAAGAGTCTAGTAATGAATAATAATTAGAGATCAGCAAATAATTTATCTTGTGATTTTGGACAAATTGCTTAGCCTATAACAAAATTAACTTTATCATCTCTAAAAACCTCTGGTTTATGAAAATCTGATCTTGGAAACAAGAATAATACTATACATGTATAATCCTTAGTCAAATTTCAAGGAAGAATAAAAATAATTGTGCAATGGTAATGGACTCTCAGTGAGTCTGTGTGTCTCTTTATGGTATGGTTCAACCGTTGAGACATTTGTATACCCATTTGTACAAGAACCATATTGGCTTCTACCATATTGAAGTGGGGATTTTCTCTCTGAATATCCAGAGAAGTTAATGCACCAAGAGTCCTTTCATTTCAAAATCTTTTTCATATCTGAAATTCTAGTGAATTTGTTATCAATTCCATGAAATACTTTGGGGAAAAAACAAAACAAAACAGGAAAGTTGTCTTAAAGATCATGTATGTATCCAAAATACATACTACAACTCTAACTTCCTGTCAAAACTAAAATATTCTTAACCCTTTAGAAAGTTTGCAACTTGCCCAAGCATCTACCTGCAGAACTAATGTAAGCAATCGTTTCTGTTGCCCCAGGATGGTGCCTCTCCACTGGTGTCTGCTGTGGCTGCTATTACCACTCAGCTCAAGGACTCAGAAGTTACCCACTCGAGATGAGGAACTTTTTCAGATGCAGATCCGGGACAAAGCATTTTTTCATGATTCATCAGTAATTCCAGATGGAGCTGAAATTAGCAGTTATCTCTTTAGAGACACACCCAAAAGGTATTCTCTCTACAGTACCTTCTTTATCAATAAGTTCATTAAAAGCAAAGTAACCATTAAACTTAGATTAGATAATTTACAATCAACCTCTGAATAATATTGCCTATTTTCTCTAAGAAAAGAAAATGACAACACAACTTTTAATCATTAAGTAGAGGCTATTTGATCCTTGCTGATTGTGATCTCTTTTGGGATGGAGAGAGCAGTTTTTGCAATTCTTACATTTTAGAATGATTATTTTCTTATCTTTGGGATAGCAGGAAATTTCTAAGAAGGGTTCTGTAGGATTAAGGTGAAATTAATCAAGAACAGGGTTCAAAACAGGGGCATAAGAAGACCCTGAGCTCACCTCCTCCTATTCACACAACAAAACTACAGCTACATATAGAACAATTCTCTCTGAAGAAGATCTGACAACTAGCTGAACAGTTCCTCCACACAAAGGATAAAAAGCCCACACAGAGAGATGGACAGGAGAGGCAGGCATGATCTTGTGAAAAACTCTACTGCTAGTGTGGCAATTCACAAACAGAAAGACTCTGACAAATACAGAGCACATCCCTGAGGAACAAGGGGTTTGAGCCCCACATCAGACACCCCAGCCCTTGGGACCTGCACCAGAAAGACAAAACCCAAAACATCTGGCTTATATCTAGGAGACCCAAAAGGCTATGAGAAACTAAGCCTCCACTCTTTTTTTTTTTTTTAAGGTTTATTTATTTATTTATTTTAGAGAGCAGGGGGAGGGGCAGAGGGAAAGCATCTTAAGCAGACTCCCCACTGAGCGTGGAGCCCAACGTGGGGCTCAGTCTCACAACCCTGAGATCATGACCTGAGCCAAAACCATGAGTAGGACACTCAACAAACTGAGCCACCCAGGCACTCCCTAAGAGTCCACTCTTAAAGGGCATATGCACAGATTTACTCACCCCAGGACCCAGTGCAAACATAATAAGTGGAAAAATGCCTAGACTACATACAAAGGAGATTCACTGGCTAATCTAAAAGTGTCTGCTGGAAGGGCAGAGGTCTCTTGGAACTCTTTTGAGGCATAGAGGTGTTGGCAAGTATCATTTTTGCCTTCTCCCTCTACCTTGTTAGCACCGCTAACTGGTAAATCTGTTTACCACACTGTTAAACCTGACAGGTGGGCTTGCCCCAGCCTGGCACTCTACCACAACCCAACCAAAGCCAGCATATGTGCACGGGCCACACAGGGGATGCCCCTTGAATTCCTGGCTCTGGTGGCCAGGATGGTTACATTTCTGAGCCCCGTGGGATTAAAATAATCAGGGAGACAGTTCTTGGCAGGCTACCACCACCAGGATACTGCAGAGACTAAGACTGAGACACCCCAGTCGTCCTGTGATCAATCCTTCAAGACAGGGAGATATAGTTCTTTCACCTAATGCATAGAAACCAACACAGAGACTTGAACAAAATGAAAAACAAACAAACAAACAAAAAATAGAGGAATATGTTCCAAATGAAGAATAAGATGAAACCCCAGGGAGGAAAAAAAAGAAAAAGAAAAAGAAAGAAAGAAAAAAATACCTTAATGAAACAGAGATAAGTAATTTACCTGATAAAGAGTTCAAAGTAGTGGTCATAAGGATGCTCAGCAATCTTGGGAGATGAATAGCTGAACACAGAGGGAATTTTAACAAAGAGATAGAGAATATAAGAAAGTAGTACCAGACAGAAGTCATAGATCTTAAAAATACAGTAACTGAACTGAAATATACACTATGGGGGTTCAACAACAGACTAGATAAAGCACAAGAAAGGATAGTAACCCGGAAGACAGGGCAGTGCAACTCACCCAAACAGAGCAGAAAAAAGAAAAAGTAATCTGAAAAAAATGAAGATTGTTTAAGAAACCTATAGGACAACATTAGGTGGAACAACATTTGCATATTACAGGTCCCAGAAAGAGAAAAGAGTGAAAGGAACAGAAAACTTATTTGGAAAATATAATGGTTGAAAACTACCCTAACACATAATAAAACATATATCCATGTCCAGGAAACCTAGAGTTCAAAATAAGATGAACCTAAAGAGATCCACACTAAGATATATCACATTAAAATGTCAAAATTCAAAGATAAAGAGAAAATCTTAAAACCAAGAGGAAAACTTGTTACAAATAAGGGAACCTCCACAAGATGATCAGCAGATTTTTCAGCAGGAACTTTGCAGGCCAGAAGAGAGTGACATGATATATTCAAAGTGCTTCAAGCAAAAAACTTCCAACCACGACTACTCACCCAGCAAGATTTTCAGAATTGAAGAGAGATAAAGAGTTTTCCAGATAAGCAAAAACTAAAGGAGTTCACCACCACTAAACCAGCCTTACCAGAAATGTTAAAGAGATGTCTTTAAGATGAAAAGAAAGGGCACTGACTAGTACCAAGAAACCATATGAAAGTAAAAATTTCCCTGGTAAAGGTAAATATATATTAAAGGTAGTGAACTAATCACTTCTAAGGCTAGCATGAAGATTAAAAGACAAAAGTAGTAAAAAATATAACTAAAACTACAACAATTAGTTAGGGTATATACACAAAATGATGTAAAATGTGACATCAAAAGCATAAAATGTGGGACTGGGAAGTAAAAATGTAGAGTTTCAGAATGTGTTCATACTTGTTACCAACTTAAAATAGACTGGTATATATACATAGGCTTATATTTGTAAGTCTCATGGTGACCACAAAGCAAAAACCTATGGCATATACAAAAAAGATAATGAAAATGGAATCTTTTTTTTTTTTTTTTTAAAGATTTTATTTATTTATTTGAGAGAGAGAATGAGAGAGCGAGAGAGAGCACATGAGAGGGGGGAGGGTCAGAGGGAGAAGCAGACTCCCTGCTAAGCAGGGAGCCCGATGCGGGACTCGATCTGGAGACTCCAGGATCATGACCTGAGCCGAAGGCAGTCGCTTAACCAACTGAGCCACCCAGGCGCCCATGAAAATGGAATCTAAACATAACACTAAAGAAAGCCATCAAACCACAAGGGAAGAAAGCAAGAGAAAGAGAAAGAACAGAAGGGAACTACAAAAAAGCCAGAAAACAATGAACAACAACAACAACAAAAAAAAATGGCAGTATACACTTACCTATAATTACTTTAAACATAAATGGACTAAATTCTCCGATCAAAAGACATGGTGTGGCTGAATGGATTTAATTCTATATGGTCCCTACAAGAGACTCAGTTTAGATGTAAGGACACACAGAGACTGAAAGTAAAGGGATGGGAAAAGATGTTCCATGCAAATAGAAGCCAAAAAACAGTTGGGGAAGTTATGCTTGTATCAGAAAAAATAGACTTTAAAACAAAAGACTATAATAAAAGACAAAGATGGGCATTACATAATGATACAGGGGTCAATCCAGCGAGAAGATGAAACATTTGTAAATATATTTTTTTAATTTTTTAAACATTTGTAAATATTTATATACCCAATAGAGATAGGAGCACCTAAACATATAAACAAATATTAACAGACCTAAAGGGAGAAGTTGAGAGCAATACAATTATAGTAGGGGGACTTAGTACCCCATATTCATCAATGGATGGCTCATCCAGACAGAATATCAATATCAATATGGAAACACTGGCCTTAAATGACACATTAGACCATTTACTAGATATATACAGAAGATTCCATCCATAAGCATCAGAATATACATTCCTCTCAAGTGCACACAGAACATTCTCCAGGATAGATCGTATGTTAGGCCACAAAAAAAAGTCTCAATAAATTTAAGAAGATTGAAATTACATCTAACATCTTTTTAGACCATAATTGTATGAAACCAGAAATCAATCATAAACAGAAAACTGGAAAAATCACAAATATGTGGAGATTTAAAAACATGCTACTGAACAACCAGTAGGTCAATGAAAAAATAAAAAAATACCTTGAGACAAATGAAAGTGGAAAAGTCACACACCAAAATTTATGGGACGCAGGAAAAGCAGGTCTAAGAGGGAAGTTCTTAGTGATACAGGACTACCTCAAGAAATAAAAAAATCTCAAATAAATAATTTTATACCTAAAGGAACTAGAAAAATGTAATAAATGAATCCCAAAGTTAAAAGAAGGAAGAAAATAATAAACATGAGTGGAAATAAATAAAATAGAGACTAAAGAGACAATAGAGAAGATTCCCATGAAACTAAGAGCTTGTTCTTTGAAAAGATAAACAAAATTGATAAACTTTTAGCTCCACTCACTAATAAAAAAAGAGAGGACTCAAATAAAATCAGAAATGAAAGAAAGTAAGTTACAGTTGATACCAAAAAGATACAAAGGACCTACTATGAGACTAATATGAAGAATTATATCCCAATACATTGGACAAACTAGGAAAAACATGGACAAATCCCCAGAAACATATAATCTTTAAGACTGAATCATGAGGAGTAGAAAATCAGAATAGACCAATTATTAGCAAGAAGATTGCTAGTCCCAACAAACAAAAGTCCAAGACGAGATGGCTTCACTGATGAATTCTACTAAACATTCAAAGAAGATCTAATACCTATCCTCCTCTAAATATTTCAAAAATTTGCAGAGGATGGAACACTTCCAAACTCATTTTATGAGGCCAACACTACCCTGATACTGAAACCAGATATAAGGACATCACACACACAAAAAAAAAAAGAAAGAAAGAAAAAGAAAGAAAGAAAATTACAGACCAATATCCCTAATGAACATAGATGCAAAACCCCTCAACAAAATATTAGCAGACCAAATTCAAATAATACATTAAAAAGATCATATACCACCATTAAGTGAGATTTATTCAAGGGATGCAAGGATGATTCAAGATCCACAAATCAGTAAGTGTGATACCACATTAACCAAATGAAGGATAAAAATCATATAATCACCTCAACAGATGCAGGAAAAGCATTTGGTAAATTCAACATCCATTTATGATAAAAATTTTCCACAAAGCAGGTATAGAGGGAATGTACCTCCACTTGGTAAAGGCCATATATGACAAGCCTACAGCTAATATCACACTCAATGGTGAAAAGAAGAAAGCTTACCCTCTAAGATCAAGGACAAGACAAGGATGCCCACACTTGCTACTGATATGTAACATGGTATTGGGAGTCCTAGCCTAAGCAATTAGGAAGAAAATGATATAAAAGGTGTTCAGATTGGAAAGGAAGAAGTAAAACTGTCACTGTTTGCAGGCAACATGATTTTATATATAGAAAACCCCTAAGATTCTACCAAAAAATGTTGTAACTAATAAACAAATTTATTAAAGTTGCAGGATACAAAAATCAATATACAAAAATCTGTTGTTTTTTTTAATACACTGATAACAAACTACCAGAAAGAGAAATTAATAAAAACAATCCTGTTTACAATTGCATCAAAAATAATAGAATACCTAGGAATAAATTTAACCAAGGACGAAAAAGACCTGTATACTGAAAACTGACACTGATGAAAGAAATTAAAGAAGACACAAATAAATGGAAAGATATTCTGTGTTCATGAATTGGAAGAATAAATATTGTCAAAATGTCCATACTACCCAAAGCAATCTATAGATTCAGTGAAATCCCTATCAAAACTCCAATGGCATTTTTCACAGAACTAGAACAAATAATTCTAAAATCTGTATGGAACCACAAAGACCCTGAAAACCAAAGCAATCTTGAGAAAGAAGGACAAAACTGGAGGTGTTATTTTTCCTGATTTCGAACTATACTACAAAGGTATAGTAATCAAAACAGTATGGTATTGGCATAAAAACAGATAATAGATCCATGGAGCAGAATAGACAGCCCAGAAATAAACCATGAATACCTGGTCAATTAATTCATCACAAAGGAGCCAAGAATATACAATGGGAAAAGGACAGTTTGTTTAAAAAAATGTTGTTGGGAAAACTGGATAGCCACGTGCCCAAGAATGAAACTGGACCACTAATCTAAACATAGGCAGTAAGCTCTTTAACATTGGTCTTAGCAATGTTTTGGGTTCTTTTTTTTCTCTGTTTGTTTGGGTTTGTTGGTTGGTTGGTTGGTTGGTTGGTTTTGGATCTGGCTCCAAAGGCAAGGACAACAGAAGCAAAAATAAACAAGGACAATGAAAGCAAAAATAAGCAAATAAACACATCAAACTAAAAAGCTTCTGCATAGTGAAGGAAATCGTTAACAAAATAAAAAGACAACCTACTGAATGGGAGAAGATATTTGCAAATCACATATGTAATAAGGGGTTAAAATCCAAAATATATAAAGAATGCATACAACTTAAAAATAAAAACACAACTAACCTGATTTAAAAATGGGCAGAGGATATGAATAGACCTTTTTCCAAAAAAGACATCCAGATGGCCAATAGGTACATGAAAAAATGCTCAACATCACTCATCATCAGGGAAATGCAATCAAAACCATAATGAGATGCCACCTCACACCTGTCGGAATAACTATTATCAAAAAGACAAGAGGTAATAAATATTGGCAAGAATGTGGAGAAACAGGAACCCTCGGGCACTGTTGGTGGAAATATAAATTGGTACAGCCATTATGGAAAACAGTAATAGGTCCCTCAAAAATCTATATATAGAACTATCATATGATCCAGCAATTCCACCTCTGGGTATCTATCCAAAGAAAATGAGGGGATGTAATGTACAGCATGGTGACTACAGTCAATATTATATTGCGTATTATGTAATTTTATATGGTTACAAGGGGGAAGTAGACTCACTGTGATGATCATTTCACAGTGTGTACATAAATCATTATTTTGTACATTTGAAATTAATATATTTCAACTGTATCTCAATAAAACAGGGCTTAAATAGCTAAAAAAAATGAAATTAAATGAATACATATGATTCCTCAAGGGTTTACATTGTATTATAAGGATAATATTTCTGGGGTGCCTGTGTGGCTCAGTTGGTTAAGCATCCGACTCTTGATATCAGCTCAGGACTTGATCTCAGGGTCGTGAGCTCGAGCCCTGTACTGGACTCCATGCTGGGTGTGGAGCCTACTTAAATTAAAAAAAAAAAAAAAAAAAAGATAATATTTCTTTGAACGATATGATTAGGTTCTGAGAATATTAAACCAAACTGTAGTAAAAACTATCACAGTTCCTTTATCTTTACTCCATCAACAAATTAGGCTCACATAATGGTTCTAAATATTTTGACCTTGAAAAATGATATATATTTGTTTATCCTTTCTTGGCTTTTTCCCCCCACAAATAATGATCAGGGGCTTTGATATCTACATTGGGATGAAATGTTACCTCACACTGAGTTGAGAGTTACAACAACAATAGAAACATCATTTCTAGGAGTGAAAGACGCAGTGGGAGGCACTCACAGACATTGTTGATATTACAACTAACGATGAAATTTCAGATAAAACGTAGCAGCAGCGGATAGCTTTTTTCATTAATTATTCTTATGTTTACACATAAATTCCAAAGGCTAAATGGTTCATGGAGTGTTTATCCCTCAGCTTTGGCATTATAATTTGGGGCCATGTTTTCTTAGTTATTCATTACATTTCTGTCTGCCTCACCAGCCAGTAAATATCTGGAGCACATAGATCATGCCCTATTATCTGTGACTGCTGTTCTCTTCCACAAATGCTCTGTGTATGGTAGCCAACAAATGTTTGTCAAATTGTTAAAGTTTATTCAGATTATCTTTTATCCCTAATCGTAAATGCTTCCATATGAAAATGTTGAGTTAGAGGGACTCCCTGCTGTTTTATATGGATAATGAATACCTTGTGGAATGCAAGAATTGTTTTGTCATTGGTTGCCTATTGCTTGTATTTAAGTTAGTAAGACACAGTTACTTTAGGAAATAAGCTACTTCCTTGTTCGAAATGAGAACAGAAGGTAGTAGATGAACTGACACATTGATTTTGGCTTCAGCAGTTAGCTCTGCTACCCACATAAAAATCTAACCCTAGAAGTTTTGAACACTTTTTTACTTCCATGATACCAAACAAAATATTTTGTTGTACGTATTTCTTTGTAATATAGATGGGTTCAGTTGTGTGTGTATTGTTAATATATCCCATGCGCCCTGGCCAAAGGAGCAAAATTCTACTGTCCAGAAAGTAGACTGAATTGAAAATTAAGCCATCTGACACTTGTCTTGAAAGATGCCTATGATACATAAACTTCCTACCCAGTAAATAGTATAGTTATTTTGTCTAGATGACATCTAACTTTATTATTTTATGAACAAGTTGCTTCTACTTTTATAGAGTCTTTGTCTTCCCACTGCCTGACCCCTACCCTCCTTCTTTTAATTCTTATTTGAATGGTGAGGGGGGAAAGTGCTGATAGTGCCATTCAGATTCTGTATCTTTAGATAGAAACAGACTTGAGGTGTAAGTCTCCTGGAGCTGGAACAATAGGGTTGGTGTTAGGATTCTTGGGTTCTATTCATTAATTTAGTAATTGATCATTCAAAAATATTTATCAAATACCTACTACATGCAGAAATCAGTGCTTAGTGCTGGAATACAATGACATGGCACAGGAACTCTAAGTGGGCCTTTGTAGAGAAAATGACAATCAAATAATACAAATATATAGTCACAAATTTTAATTAAGTGCCCCAGGTGAAAAGTACAGGACGCTCTGAGAGTATACGAGAACCAGGCCCAGAATTAGGAGTCAGAAAATGAAGCCCTGAATTCAGAAGTGACCCTTAAATATGAGTAAGGGCAAAGGGGAGCATTTCAGGCATATGAAACAACATCCCAGAGGTGCCAATATGGGGTAGATTCTGGGAAACTAGGGGAGCCCCATGTGATTCAACCACAGAAGAGGAGAGGCCAGTGAGGTAGGCAGGGGCCCCATCACTGAGGAAGTTTTAGACTCTGCAAACAATTAAGGACTTTTCCCCAAAAAGCTGAAGTCTAAAATACTCATCAATTCACCCAACAAATATTTATTAGGAATTATTTTAGTCTCTAAGTCTTCATCAATGAACTGAATGCCCTGTCCTCTTATAGCTTGCATTCTAGTTAGAGGAGATGGAAAAATAAAAAGGTAAACAAAGAAATAGATAATATGTCAGGTAGTGATAAGTGCTGTGAAGACAGATGAAGAAGTGTGAAGGAGAGTTTCATGGGTAGGAAGGTGATATTTCCCATAAAGGGTCAGAGTAGGTCTGTTAAATGAATAAAAACAAAACCAGTGATTTTTCTAGTGACTCTTGATTATAAGTCCTAGCACGAATGACCTCAGTCTGAATTGGTCCACTTCCCCACAGGTATTTCTTCGTGGTTGAAGAAGACAATACTCCATTATCAGTCACAGTAACTCCCTGTGATGCACCTTTAGAGTGGAAGCTTAGTCTCCAAGAGCTGCCAGAGGAGGCAAGCGGGGAAGGCTCCGGTAAGCAGCATGCTAAGTCTGGCCCCAGACTGCTCAATGGATAGCTAAAAGACCTATGACATAGACTGCCTTTGGTCTGTAAGAAAAACGAGCGTGGATGCATAGGTGAAGACGCTGGAGACTTCACAATGGGGATGAGAGAAATGGGGGATGGCACCGAATGACGGTGATCTTGGTAAAATAAACAGTTAAGGGAGACAGACACGGAGCCTGAAGGAGTGAGGAAAATGGAAAGGTTTGGACTAGCCTCTCCAGCTGTGGTTTGCAATCCCACCCAAACACTGGAATTAACACTGGGGGCTTTATAAACTACCGATGCCTGGATCCCACCCTTAGAGGTTCTTATTCAGTTGTCCTGGAGTGTGATCTGGACACTGGGACTCTTAAAATCTCCCCCTAGGTGATTCCGGTATGCAGCCAAGATCTCTGGGGAGTAAAGGGTGGCACCAGAAAGGGGAGTAAAAAGGCATTGAGCACTGTTGAAATGCCAGGATGACAAGAAAGTCAGTAAGAGGGCTATGTTAGGCATTTAAAGAAGATGCAGATGGTGCAAAGCAAATACCAAGATACAGGGAAATGAGAAGAGTCCATATGAGGCCCTGGGGTGACCTGCTCCCTTTAAGGGGTGAAGGCATCCTAGCTTAAAGGTGAAGGCTTGGTGACTGGTGCCACGCAAAGGATGCTAGCAAGATGCGCTACTTGTAGGGATAAGATGACAGAGAGTTGTAACTAGGAAAAGATGGGAAGTATGTCATCAGGGGAGACAGAGAATAAATAACTGCATGAGATTGTTCATCTCATGGTTTGGGAATATGAAATTCTACATCCCTCACTCAACTTGCAGCAATAAGCTGAACAAGGTACATTCCCACACTGGCTACTCAATCTTTCACTAAGTCCTGTAAACGTATCTGGCATCTATATGATATCTGATATTAACAATAAAAAGACAGAAAAAAATAGTTTGGTTTCAATACTTTCCTTCTATTATTCCTAGGCATGTGTTCTCTACACTGAAAATTAGTTACTCTTACTGGTGCTTTATATTCTATATTTTAACGAGAGACTGTCCTGTCCTAGTAACAAGAGTAAAAGTAGTGAAATGACTGGTCATCAAAATGCAATCAGATTGAATCATTTTGATAAGCAGACTGACGGTAGGGATTAATCTCTAAAAGGTTTACAGTCTTTGACCTGAAACTTCCAATAATTGGAGTCTATCCTGAAGCCTAAATTTAAATATATATATATATATATATATATAGGCATTATCTTAAATTGTCAAAAATTGACCAACAGTATTATTTATATATTTATGAAAATATTGTTTTTAAAAAAATTTTTATTATATAATAATAATATTAAGTGAGAAAGACAGGATTCAAGACGGAGGTTTGTCTGGGAACATATATGTATGAGAATAAATGTTGCTAAGTTATAGAGAAAGATGAAAAAGAATAGCAGTTGCATAAAAATATGTAAAGGACTGAATGGAAATGAATCAAAATATTAATGGATGATTTTTTATCTTGTTCTCTTTCTCTATTTCCCAGTTATCTACTGGGAACATTATAATTTTTTAAATTTTTATTTATTTATTTATTTATTTATTTATTTATTTTAGAGAGAGAGCACAAGTGGGGAGAGGGGCAGAGGGAGAGGAAGAGAGAATCCCAAGCAGACTCTGCGCTGAGCATGGAGCCTGACTTGGGGCTCAGTCCCACAACCCAGAGATCATGACCTGAGCGGAACTCAAGAGTTGGATGCTTAACTGACCAAGCCACCCAGGCACCCCACATTATTATTTTTATAACAGAGAATAAAGAAGATAGTTTCGAAAATAGAATTTAAGGTCGGCAAGCCACAGTACATACCCTGACATGTAGCTTGTGTTTTTCTCGTGTCTTCTAGGTGACCCAGAGCCTCTGGAGCAGCAGAGGCAGCAGATCATTAATGAGGAAGGCACAGAATTATTCTCCTACAAAGGCAACGATGTGGAGTATTTTATATCTTCTAGTTCTCCATCTGGTTTATATCAGTTGGAGCTTCTTTCAACAGAGAAAGACACGCATTTCAAAGTCTATGCCACCACAACTCCAGAGTCTGATCAGCCCTACCCCGAATTACCTTATGACCCAAGGGTAGATGTTACCTCCCTGGGACGCACCACGGTCACTCTGGCCTGGAAACCGAGCCCCACGGCCTCCTTGCTGAAACAACCCATTCAGTACTGTGTGGTCATCAACAAAGAGCACAATTTCAAAAGCCTCTGTGCAGTAGAAGCCAAACTGAGCGCAGATGATGCTTTCATGATGGCTCCAAAACCCGGTCTGGACTTCAGCCCCTTTGACTTTGCCCATTTTGGGTTTCCTTCAGAGAATTCGGGTAAAGAACGCAGCTTCCTAGCAAAGCCTTCTCCAAAACTGGGGCGGCACGTCTACTCGAGGCCCAAGGTCGACATTCAGAAAATCTGCATCGGAAACAAGAACATCTTCACCGTCTCAGATCTGAAACCCGACACCCAGTACTACTTCGATGTCTTCGTGGCCAACAGCAACAGCAACATGAGTACGGCGTACGTGGGCACCTTTGCCAGGACCAAGGAGGAAGCGAAACAGAAGACGGTCGAGCTAAAGGACGGGAAAGTTACGGATGTGTTCGTCAAACGGAAGGGAGCGAAGTTTTTACGGTTTGCGCCAGTCTCTTCTCACCAAAAAGTCACTTTCTTTATTCACTCCTGCCTGGATGCTGTTCAAATCCAAGTGAGGAGGGACGGGAAACTTCTTCTGTCTCAGAATGTGGAAGGCGTTCGGCAGTTTCAGCTTCGAGGAAAGCCCAAAGCGAAGTATCTCATCCGCCTGAAAGGACACAAGAAAGGAGCATCGATGCTGAAAATACTGGCTACCACAAGGCCCAGCAAGCAGCCCTTTCCCTCTCTTCCTGAAGACACAAGAATCAAAGGCTTCGACAAGCTCCGCACCTGCTCTTCGGCCACTGTGGCGTGGCTGGGCACTCAGGACAGGAACAAGTTCTGCATCTACAAAAAGGAAGTGGACGACAGCTACAATGACGACCAGAAGAGAAGAGAGCAAAACCAATGCCTAGGACCAGATACAAGGAAGAAATCGGAAAAAGTCCTCTGTAAATATTTCCACAGTCAGAACCTACAGAAAGCAGTGACCACGGAAACAATTAAAGGGCTTCTGCCGGGAAAGTCTTACCTGCTGGATGTGTATGTCATAGGACATGGGGGGCACTCGGTGAAGTACCAGAGCAAAGTTGTGAAAACCAGGAAGTTCTGTTAGTTACCTCGTCTGGAGAGATGCTATTCCATAGACCTGCAGGAGAGACATGGAATCACTTTAAGGATAGACTGACTAATCCCACGGCTGAGAGAAGTGGTGACCGGTCGTCAGATCGTGGAGGGAAGGATATCAACTTGTGTACGTTGGGGTTTATATGAGTAACTGCGGAGAAGACTCGGTGTCTAGTGAGCCTCAGTGGTACCCAGTGTGCGTCTGCTGCCCGCTGCTGTCACAGTGACAGGGCATCTGGAAGGAACCGCCATCCCTTGTTTTGACCACTGCATGAACTGCTTCTAAATTATTTTATTACATGAAAGTTTAAAATATGCCATTCATTGCACACATCCACAAATGCAAATCATTCCTCTCTATAGATGCTAGGATATATATAAATTATTTTATAAAGTCTTGTTTTAAATGTCAGTGTTTCTATGATTGTAAACTATTAAATCCTTTTCCTGTTAAAGTACAGATCTAATCTAAGTATATAATTAAGTGGACAGCCCTCTAGCCAGTTATATTGCTATTGTAAATTCTTATCTGTTGAGTAAAATGTTTAAATACTGTATGTATCTCATGTACAAAGTTGACATACATTATATCCATGTACATAAAATTAAAGATATTAGATTATATACTGTTCATTTTCCCAAGCAGCTACCACGGTGTATTCAATTTCTATTCTGTTCATAAAACCGCGCCCTTATAGAATTTGGCACCGGAATCGACCCTTTTTGTAATAGTTAAAAGAGCGTGCTGCATCTCTCTAAAGTTACTGTGGCATTAGAGATAGTTACTACAGTTTGCTTTTGGACGCTGAATTGGAGCCAGGTGTCGTGAGAATTGAAGGAGTTCCAACAGACTTGTTTTAAAAGGATAGGCTAAGCCAAACACGGTAGCTCAATAAGGATTCAACAAGTCGTTCTTAACAGCCAAAAATATATTACATTTATTTTAAAAATAAGCATCTATTCTAAGTACAAAATTGGGATATCCCAAGTATTTTCCATCTGCTTGAATATTAGCAAGATAACGATTTCAATGTCTAACTGAAGCAATCTAGCAATCACCAGTTAGGACTTTATTTGGTAATGAGGAGACGACAGAAGCTACCATTTTGATAACATTAACAGTCCGATACTTTGATTTTTCACAAATTTTTACAAAGCAATTTAGGCGTAAGATGAAATTTAGGCAAATAATAACAGAAACCATTTAGCAAAGACTGCACAAAGAACACCTTTAGATAATTTCATTCTCCACAGTTCTATACATGAGCTGTCATGAGAACGTTAGATCAGGATTCAGAAGAGTGTAGAATTTGCAATCACCTAAGCTATATAACTTTAGGAAAATCTGTTAATTCCCGCTGTTCCCCTTGCCCATTTATAAATTGGGTAGTGACAGATTTGGATAAGATGACATCAGAAGATACTTGGTATTATAAGACATTGTCTTTCATAGAATTCTATGATTCTGAAATTATAAAGTGCTCCTGTAACTACAAGTGGGGACAGATGCAATCTCTTGACCTCTACATTGTCCCCTACATGCTGGCACCACCCTTCATGTGGCGGGCATGCGTCAGTGGCATTCCTACGGAGCGTAGCATCACTATGGCTGAGGCAGTATATGTGGTGGTCGTTTTGAAAGGTCCTCTGATCATCTGAGGATAAAATATTTCCCCTAAAAATCCATCATCCAATTTCTCTGGGTTATGATATCAAAAGAAAATTGATCGCATGTATATAAAACAGTAATGACACCTGAAAGAATGTTTAAAAAGAAAAAAAGGACACGTGCCCAGTGGCCATGTAGCCAATCAACCTGGAAGGAGAACTTTAAAATTGACAACATCCCAGAGATGTTACATCCTAAGCTATAAACGTGGTGCATTTGGAAGGAGAATTTACTTTCTCCTATTACTCACAAATATGTTATTATAGAGCAGTGTGCTAAATGGAATGACAGTGGATCAAAGAGTTATTGCAGCTTCTGAAGGCGATGGACTTACTCTCAGATATTGCTTAATGCCTGCGAACCCCTGGGAACCCAGCCAAGTCAATTTAACCAAGCTTTTACCTTCAGCCAGCTGTGATGGTGGTTTCTACATAGTCTGGATAAATTTGAGAATTCTTTCATGGCCCCAGTGAAATTTGCCTTTTAGAACTTAAAGGAAAATTAAATACACATTGTGAAACTTCTCTCTCTCATAAAGAAAGGGAAAAAACCTATTAAAAATAAAGATCTCATTTACTAATGTGTTAGATTTTTAGGAGCACTCAGGTGAACTGGAGACAAGAAAGAGAAACTTGTTCTTAATTAACAAAGAACTAGAAAGTCACTAATATAAAAGCACCACCTTGTCTTCGTTAAAATCCTAGGATAGCTGTTTTGAGAACAGGGCGTTTAGAATCCCAAGGATAGTCACAGTATCATTGAAGAGGGAAGAATCTTTGAGGACATTCAGTTCAAGGTCACAATCTTTATTTTTCAGGTGCAAAAGAAATTGAAGACCAAAGAAATAAAGTTCTCATAGTCGAAACAGATAAGTAGTGGAATTGCCCAGATTCCAAAATACTTACTGAATACAAATCACTAATTCTTGGGGGAGGAGGGGAGTCACTTGTGGGTCATTTTCCAAAAGGAAATAATTTTTTTGTCTTATTTATTATTGCAAAGCAACTTATTCTTAAAGGCCATTTCAGATTTTCTTAAGAATGTGTGTGTAACCTATAACTGACAACTTCAAACTTGTAAGAAAAAAATTATGTTTAGTTATTTTCAAAGACACAGAGTGTTTTAGGTTTTCATGCACACACAAACTTCGGGCTATGAGATCATTAATCAATTGTAATGATAAGCCCTGTATCTAAAACTATTCAGAATCTATAAAAAAAAAAAATCATAGCAGATTATTTTCTTGGTTAAATTACTTTACAATCAATGTCTAGATTAATTTTTTAAATGTGCGTGCATTAAAGGGTATGTGCTGGAAAGGATATATCCATTTCTTATTTTCGTTCCTCAGAGTACCTTTGAAAAAATTATGATTTTGGTATCTCGAAAAGCCAAATGAAATGACTTCAATAAACAAAAAAATCTCTTAGATGAACTTTACAATTTGAAATCAGCTTAATGATTCTTAATAGATTGGGAGGTCCAGATGCATTCAATGAAAACACACACACACACACACACACACACACACACACACACTTAGTTTTGTATACAATTCAAGGGTTTGATGGACCCGAAACTAATCAGGATCTCTTCCAATACTTTACCAACCCCTCTTAGAGATCATCTATTTCTACTACCTCCTTTTACAGATGAAGAAATTGAGGCCCAACAAGACTAGAGCCCAGATTCCTATACTCCCGTTTTAACGTTCACCCTAGGACTTAATTTTAAGCATTTCTTTACTTCAGAAAGCATACAGTGACTCATCCAGAGTATACTTCTTTGTCTCTATTCCATGGCTGGCTTCAAAGCAAAACAAAACAAGTTAGCATCTAACTTGAAAAACAAGGTCATTTGGAGCATCTCCAACCACTTCCTTCCCCACTTTGATATGGTGTGATAGAGATAAAATCGTCTGGGAACTTGACCTCAGGTTCTCTCACCAGCACCAAGAGAAGTGACCACGGCCAGACTTCAGCTGTCCTCTGTTTGTATCTGTCCACAGGACCCGGGAGGCATCAGGGCACACTCATCATTGTGTTCTTCCCAGAGCATTTTAGCCAAAAAAATATACAGTGGTTTGGGATTTGGGCCTTTGTTGTTGCTTTGAAGGTGGAAAGTGGGAGAGAGGAGAGCAGGGAGATGAAATGGAGCATGGAGAAAATTAGGGTTTTATCTAATTTCTTTCTCTAAGGGGCCTGAGAGAACAAGGGCAGTGAGAGATCTCCTATAGCTTAACTTTATTAAGATTTTGGATTCTGTTTTATGTGCAAAATTACACTGGAAAATTTGACCTAGATCACCATCCACTCTATTAAAATTGTATCCACTGACTGACATTCTCATTTCCTCGGAAGGGTCGACCATGTTATTTGGAAAAGATTTTCAGTTCTGTTTATTCATATTCCTCCTTCCCAATCTTTGAGAAAAAATTCAGTAATCAAAATTTAGAGGTAAAGTTACTTAGAATGGCTTTTCATATCCACCCTTTACCTCTTTCAAAGATATTTTTAGATATGTTTTCAAAGTGTAAAATAAATAGAAGGCTATTGATTGCCATCACAGACAAATAATTGGTTCCAAGATTGAAGAGTGCGTGCCTTTAGGCACAGTTCTATTGCCATCTTGTCATTATTCAGATACTTCTAAAGATACGAAGGCATCAGCTCCCCCACGAGCATTAGAGGGGGCGGAAAGTAGTTCAAGGAGGAACACTGAGTCCTAGGAAAAGACTCATTAAAAAAACAGAAATAAGGATGAATGTAACTCATCATCCCATTAGGCTACAGGGGAGAATTTCAGGTAAGCTTAAGGTTTTCTTAAAAATTGTCAGAAATGTAAAGTTTAGAGACTTCGAGCCAAGGACACATCAAACACCCTCCCAGGATGTGGTTGTGTCCCAAGACTTCAGAACTTGAAATAATATTTGAATTGAGACAAAGGTGTAATACAGAGAAGTCGGAGCAGATCAGTTCTCACTATGGGTAATGAGATCTAGACAGAAAGGTCTGGGAAAAAAATATCATCTTATAATAAGAGATGTGATGAGTCTGATATTATTTGATTCTGAGTCTGATATTATTGTCAGAAACTGAGTTTTAAGCAGCAATTTCAACATGTTTTCGTTCTCTCTCTTCTTGTGTAAATACCTGCCAAGATTAATGTTGCCATAATTTGGAAATAAACAAATCTATTTCTTATCTATAGTTAGCTTTTGGTATAACCCTTCCAACTTGTGTAAATAAGGCAGCACAGAATAATATATGCAGTTTTTTAAATGAATTCTTTAGAGATTTTATTTATTTTAGAGAGAGAGACAGAGTGCAAGTGGGGGGAGAGGCAGAGGGAGAGAGAGAGAAACCTCAAGCAGACTGCGCTGAGCGCAGATCCCAATGCGGGGCTCGATCCCACAACCCTGAGATCATGACCTGAGCCAAAACCAAGAGTCAGACGCTTAACTGACTGAGCCACCCAGGTCCCCCATATGCAGTTGTTTTAAAAAGATATACTTGACAAAACCCCAAATGTCCATCCTTAATTATAACTGACAGGGTTTTGCTTCTGAGAAAAACTGTTCATAACAAACAGCACCAAGTACATTAATATACAGTGGGGTTAGAGGTTAGACTGTTCGGTCTCATCCCTTCCCACTAAATTTAAGAACTCAGACCTATTAAATAAGATTAATGTAATAGCTGCTTTTACATTCAGGCTGGAAAGGTTCCACAACGCCAGCACAACAGTTTTTAGAAGCAGCGTGTTACCCTCAAGAGCCACAGAAATATCGCACAGGCCTCTGTGTTTGTCTGACCCATTTCATGCTCATCTGCAGATCCATATGGCAAAGTGACCAGCTTGTGGCTCAGCCATGTAATGGTTATAGCAACAGCTCTAGTTTGCTACATGAGCCGTTTGCTAAGAGCAACTGGTACAGTCACAAATATGGCCCATTTCCAATGGCTGAGTTCCCATGTATCATAGCGGCTACATTTAGCATGTCCTGCTCTTTCTGGATGGAGTCAGAACGATACCTGAGACAAGAGGCGTGAGAGACAAGTGAGAGAGACAAACAAGTATGCATATACTTTTTAAAGAACCAGATAAAATGTAACCAGTTTTATTATGGTAAAATGGCACTTTAAGAACAGTTTTTAAAGAAATAACAAACTCTTTTGGCAGGCTATTTTTAAATGATAGTATTGAATATCTCCTTCCTGCTGAAGAAAGCTTGCCATTCTTTCTCAAAGAAAGAGTCCAAGATCTAAATTACACGTTGCTGAATTTTTGCTTTTTTCCATCATGTACATGATAACAGGTTCTCTCAGGTTATCCACGGGTGATCTCTTCAGGTATGGAACAAGATGACAAAGATACGACAGCAGGGTAAGATCACAACATTGACATTTAAATTGCTTGTGTTTTGTGCAAGGTCCGTGGACGAGTGGAATAGAGCCGTGCTTCAAATACAGCTGTGTGCTGAGCAAACTTCACTGCTCTAAATTCTGAACGGCCGCTCCTTTGCCAATTCCACGGGCAAGCATTCCGGGAGGCCTGAGTTGAAATGTGCAGATAAATACTCAGTTCGGGGGGTTTTGGTGCCAAAGCATACAGAATACTTATGCTCTGCTATGGAAATCTTGGAAGCACAGAACTTCTGTTTTTAATGTCTCTGTGGATTTAAGACAGTTCTTAGACTACTTATTACCTTTTATAAAACGTACTCCTACTTTAAAAATCTCTTGGTGGCTTACCTATATTAAAAAGAGGAAAAGAATATTTTTTGATTCCAGTGAGTTTTCTCTTCTCCATTGAAGTTAAACAAGCTTCTAGGAGAAAGGACAGTGCAAGAGTGTAGAAGAAACAGGACTTTGGGCGTGTGGGTTTTTTGGTGTTTTTTTTTTTTTTTTTTTTTTAACTTCTGTGGACTTGAGCTTTTTCATTTGTAAAATGAGAAGACTGATGATCTCTAAGATTCCTTTTGGAAAAGCAGGGAAACGAACAACCTTTAAGCACATACTGAGTGCCAGGCATGGGAAATACAGTTATTTAATCCTAACAACTCTGAGATGAAGACATTATTGTAGTTTCACGGAACAGACAAGTAACCTAAAGAAGGAAGGAATTGCAGAATGTGCTCAAGGTCACCAACTGGATACAAAGTGGATACATTTGCCTCCGAAGTCGTGCATCCTTCTCCTACCACTTGTGTGGTTGCGAGCTCTAGTGCTCATTAGTGAACCAGAATTTTATCAGAATAGAATACATGAGGAGTAGATGGATAAAAATGGGGAAAAGTGAAAATACATTTAAAGCTTGGCCTGGACATTTAGAAACAAATGATCTTTGATATAGATAAATACAGAGAGCTAGAGGCAGAAGAGAAATAATTCACAAAATACTGCTAAATTCCTCTTACTGGGCAGAGTTTTTCCGTTTTAATGATGTCTTATACTATACCACAACAACCTTGCTCGGTATTTGCTTATAGACTTTATTATGCAGAATTTGCTGTAATGCTTATATATGATATAATGTGTGTCAGTAACATGATGCCAATAAACCTTTACTTAACGCTTCTGTGTTTTAGCATACAAACAGGTGTCTGTGGTTGTTTTCAGTTTTGTGTCAATTTTGCCTTTATACATATTTGCCTTCTTTTGTTATCGTTTTTTTAATGGCAGAAACTTACTGGGCCTTCATTATAGGAGAAGCCCTGAGCTGAGGCATTATGGCATTAATTCACAGGACAGCCTTATGAGGTGGATACTATTATCATCCACATTTTACTGATGAAGAAACAAACCAAAGGTCAGAGAAGTTAAGGTGCTCCCCCAACATCATACAGCTAATAAGGGGTACAGCCCAGTGTCAAATCCAGGGTTACAGATAAAGCCAATGCTGGAAGGGATGACTCTTGTTCCTTCCTTTTGGTTTCTGTGGGATCCACTGGCACATGTTTACTTTTAAAGTATGTTGGTCTTGTTGTGTTCATTCTACTAAGGATTTGCTTTGTTGGTGCATTGGGTACTTGCTATTAATATTCTTTTGATACACTTTCTTACATCTTTACTCCCATACAAATTCTTCCTATGTATTTTGCATTTAGGAAACTCACATAGCTATTTTGCCTGAGTCCCAGACAGAAACCTGGTGAACTCTGTGCCCTGCATGGGGAAGGAAGGAGCTGATGACAAGATTCAGGTATCGCGTTTGGGGCTAGTAAGTTAGCTGATGTGGCTGGCTTCTTTAGTAGTGCTCTTCTTCCTACACAAATCTAAGGAGGGATAAGTGCCCTGTTGCCTCTCTTGCCCCTCCCCGACTTTAAAAATATTTTCTCCTAGTTCCTAAGGCAACATTTGGTATTAAAAAACTCTTCAACATGACTAAAACACGTAACATGAAACTTGAATCTTCACTCCCCAAAGAAAACTACTTTTTAACAATTCTGTTCACATGCCAATGCTTTCTCCTTCCCTGTACATAAACTAATATTTATTATTATTATTCATTTTTCTCAAATATGGAATTATACTAACTACACAGTTTTGTAACTGGCTTTTATCATCGAACTTGATACTTTGGCCCTCATTCCATGTCAGCTTGATCTCATTCTTTTTTTTTTTTTATTATTATGTTATGTTAGTCACCATACATTACATCATTAGTTTTTGATGTAGTGTTCCATGATTCATTGTGCATAACACCCAGTGCTCCATTCAGTACATGCCCTCTTTAATACCCACCACCGGGCTAACCCAACCCCTTACCCCCCTCCCCTCTAAAACCCTCAGTTTGTTTCTCAGAGTCCATAGTCTCTCATGGTTCATCTCCCCCTCCGATTTCGCCCCTTCGTTTTTCCCTTCCTTCTCCTAATGTCCTCCATGCTATTCTTTATGTTCCACAAATAAGTGAAACCATATGATAATTGACTTTCTCTGCTTGACTTATTTCACTTAGCATAATCTCCTCCAGTCCCATCCATGTTGATGTAAAAGTTGGGTATTCATCCTTTCTGATGGCTGGGTAATCCATTGTATATATGGACCACATCTTCTTTATCCATTCATCTGTTGAAGGGCATCTCAGCTCTTTCCACAGTTTGGCTACTGCAGACATTGCTGCTATGAACATTGGGGTGCATATGGCCCTTCTTTTCACTACATCTGTGTCTTTGGGGTAAATACCCAGCAGTGCAATTGCTGGGTCATAGGGTAGCTCTATTTTTAACTTTTTGAGGCACCTCCACAGTGTTTTCCAAAGTGGCTGTACCAACTTGCATTCCCACCAACAGTGTAAGAGGGTTCCCCTTTCTCCACAACCTCTCCAACATTTGTTGTTTCTCTCCCTGTCCATTTTGGCCATTCTAACTGGTGTGAGGTGGTATCTCAATGGGTTTTGATTTGGATTTCCCTGATGGCTAGTGATGAGGAACATTTTCTCACGTGTCTGTTAGCCCTTTGTATGCCGCCTGTGCCGGAGAGAACCACTCATTCTTTTTTTTTTAAAACCTCGCCTCTTCCCTGGCATGGCCCTCAGATGTGTGAAGTGTGTATCAGCATAAACACATGGTGGTGACCTACCTCAGTTACATATGAAACCATCCTCAAATTCAGTGCTGAATCAGCACCTACCTCCCCTGCGTCCACTGTGACACACGAGCTTTCTCTCCCAACAAGTGACAATGACTCTCTTTGACCTAACTCCCAAGGCTTGTCATCTAAGCCGTCAAGGCCTGGACTTAAGGGTCCTCCTGGTAGGTTCTGCATTGGCCAGTTTTAGCGAGAATCCTGCTAGAGGGGCATCTGGGTGGCTCAGTTGTTAAGTGCCTGCCTTCGGCTCAGGTCATGGTCCCAGGGTCCTTGGATTGAGCCCCGCATAGGGCTCTCTGCTCAGCGGGGAGTCTGCTTCTCCCAATCCTTCCCCCTCGTGCTCTCTCTCACTATCTCTATCTCTCAAAAAAAAAAAAGGAAAAAAGAAAAAAAGAATCCTGCTAGAATCCCCCACCCCAGATATCTGATACTCTTGATATCTCACCGAACTCCTCATTCTTCACCACCCCCCAGATGACATCTTATTGTCTTGGCTGGCCTGCCGCAAGAGCCCTATTCGGTCAGTTTAGCCAGAATAACCATCCTCTCATCGTCCTTTTCCATCCACAGACCCCTTCCCCACCCTGCCACTTGGCTGTGAATCCCTACTTCTCTTTGTTGTATCTGGACTCAAGCTCGATCTCTCTCCCTTCCTGCAAAACCCCACTGCAGTAGTCTCTAGACCTATCATAACAGTCTTGAATAAAGTCTGTCTTACCCTTTTAACAGATGTCAGAATAACTTTCTTTAACATAAGTAAAACACTCTCAGAACTTGTCTTCAACTTACGCCTCATCAGCATCTTTGCGGGAGTATTCACCCCCACAATATGGAATTTTGCTTAGGGGTTAATGCACACATAATTCTAAGAAACAGAGAAATATACTCAAATGTGAGTTCAAAGGAAATGTTTCTGAAGCCCAGTTTAAGGGATTTTCATGTTAACATTTATATTAAACATTATTTGGGATGATCTGTGTTTCTGTTCCACGCTAATCAAGTTGACATTTGGCAAGTAAAAATGACGATCTACATTGTCCCCAAATCCATGTGACATAGAGGTTGGGTTAAAAGCAGGTTACCCCCTGGCTTCTCTTTGACTATTGCTCTCACAAACCTCTCCCCCATCCACCCACTTAGTCCAATAAGAGCAAGGAAAGGAGTCCTTTCAAAGGACTCTTCACTCCGTACTTGTCTTGAGCTATAATCAGTTTCCTACTTGGGGAAGGAATAGTGAGGAAGGAAAGTCTCTTATCTTTCCACCATTACTCCCAAACAATTCTGCCGTGGGTGAAAATGATAACCACAGTCAAGTCACCTCGAGGTTTTCTTGTTGTCTGCTGCTCTTGGAGCATTCAGGGTGGGGACTGATAGGGCAGGCACAAAAGAGAGCCAACAGCATCTCCATCACCTGGGAGTTAAATATAAAGCCACCTGTGAAAAGATTTCAATCTAAAATGGAACCAGAGGATGTGAAATGGGAAAACTCAGGGATGTACCCTCAGGAAAATGAAACTTAAGAACTGAGAGACTGATTTCCCATAGAAAACCAAAATTTATATCCTAACCACCGAACATCTGACAAGGATCTCTCCCCATTCTCAAGCCAATGAACTTACTGACCGGAACTCGGCTGGACTTCCCTCTCTCTGCACTCCTTGCCTGTAAGTACAACACACCTCAGATCTTCAATGGCCTCCTTACAGGTTACTGCACTTTGCATTTCCTGAATTGCAATTCCTCTGCTGTTCCCAAGTAAGCTCAATTTTTGGTCATTCGAGCTTGCCTCAGTTACCTCCTTATTTAGGGTAACACACTCTTCTCTAACAAGAGCTTCAGCAAATAGCTTTAATATTCCTATTTCATGCTCATTCCAAATTCTGATTAAACAAAGCGACCATAAAAAAGTAAAATGAAACTACTCTCAAGGGACCTATACTGGACTAAACTAAGAATTGAAAAGTATTTTTAAAGAGTACATAATAAAAATTATTACTACATCTGCATTTTGGGTAAGATAAAATATACAGTTTATGCCAACATCTGGTTTGTTGTACATCTGATTTATATGTATTTACAAAAAATTATATGTATTTTATGTAAATACACAGAGGATATGAAGTTATTTACAAAAAGCATGTATAGAATATAATAACCATAAAATATTTGTCTCGGATTTATACTCTTGTGTTCCAGAATGAGAATGCATTCTAATTTTTCTTTCTCCTACTGCCTTTGTCTGGTTTTCTTACAAAAGTTATCTTTGCCTCACAAAATTAATCAGGGAGCTTTCCTTTTCTCTTTACCCTCAGAAACAATTTGTATAATATTAAGGGTTATTGGTTTCTTGAATATTTGATAAAACACACCTGGGAACCATCTGGTTCTATTATCCTTTGGAGCCTTATGACTACTTATTCTATTTATTTACTAATAGTATTCTACTCAGTTTTCCTATTCCCTCTTCAATCAAAATTTTAACTCCTATTTTCCTATAGAACTTGTCATTACATTTTCAAATGCCCTGTTCCAAAGTTGTTCATAGTATTATGTTATAGTGTTTAAATATTCTCTCTATATATAGTTTACTTTATTAATTGCAAATTACTTGTGTTTTATTATTTTCTTAAAAGCTTCTCATGAGCTTATTTATTGTTTTATTTTTCTCAAAAGAAAGCAGAAGTTTCTAAATTTTTTAATCTTCTAAATTTTCTAAACTGTTTCTTTCTTTATTATTATTCCTTTTGGTATATTACATCCCCACAATTTATTTATTTTATAACTGGAAGTTTGTACCTCTTGACCCCCTTCATGCATTTTGCCTACCCCCATCACCCTTCCCCCGGCTCTAACTGAGAAGGATTTCGGTTCCCAACAGCCCTTGTTCTCTTTGGGTCTACTGGATGTGAGCCCTATTGGTTCTCAGAGCCAGACATTTTGGGGGCTCATCCCTCCTTTGCAGGACCTGAGGGTATGGATGTCTCAGGTAAGGCACAAACCCCTCACTCCTCAGGAAGAAGCTCCAGATGTGTGAGATTCCTCCCGATTGTGGGTCACAGCATTGGAGTGGGTTTTTTGTGAGAGAGCTTCTCTGCCTCTCTTGCCATCTTGATGTGGCTCTTTTATCATTTGTTGTGAAGAAGCTGTTCAGCTAGTTTTCAAGTCTTTTTCAGGGAATTATTTCATAGGTAACTGTTGATTTGGTGTGTCTGTGGGAGGAGGTGAGTTCAGTATCTTCCTCTGCCGCCATCTTGGACCACCTCCTCTGGGTTTTATGTTATGTTAATTTCTAATGTTAACTCCATTTCTTTCTTCCTTTTTCTTTTTTTGCTTTTATACTGTTTTTTAAATCATGTGAGTTGATCACTTTGTTTATTTATCTTTACTTTGTTATATTCTACCAGTATACCTTACTTAAACGTATGCAAATTTTAAGAAATCATTTAAGAGGTCAGGGAATCCCAGAATGGAATACAGATTTTGACCAGAGAATCTAATTGTATTACAGAGGTATTAAACAATCCCACTGTAGGGAATGGGGGGAAAGTTGCTGACTTAAGTTACTTTGAAAATGTGCATAAGACTAAGAGCAAAAGAAACTACGTGAGCACTATAGTTCAGTTGATAAAGTTGTTTCCCATTAGGCTAAGTGTTAATTCTAATACTGTTATGCATGTATACTGGAATTGTAAAATTAGATAAAATGTATGGCAGATGGAAAGACTGGGAGTTGGAATGGGAGTTTACCAATAAGCAAGGAGACAAGGTGGCTAGAGTGATCCATGTGGTAATGGAATAGAGTTGGAGATGCCATTATAAACTCATGTTTAAATTAAGATAGATACAGCTGGGAAAAATTTAACAATATAGATACACAGATGACCACACACACATATATTTGCATGCTTTGTCAGCTGAGAGGGCCTAGAAGCAATGATACCCTAGTAGCAATAATGTGCACAGCTAACACCCAGATCTTGGTTTCTGTCTTAGTCTATTTGGACTACTATAACAAAACACCATCCTGGGTAGTGTATAAACAACAGAAATTTAATTCTCACAGTTCTGAAGGCTACAAGCACAAGATCTGGGTGCCATTATGGTCAGGTTCTGGTGAAGGCCCTAGGAAGGGTTGCCGACTGCCCACTTCTCAATGTGTCCCTACACGGTAGAAGGGATGAGCTAACGTTCTGGGTCTCTTTTATAAGGACACTAGTTCCATTCATGTGGGCTCTTCCCCCAAGAGCTAGTCACCTTCCAAAGGCCCCACCTCCTAATACCGTCAGCTTAACTATTAGGTTTTCAATATATGAATTTCGGGTTCGAGTTATTAAGGTCAACATCAATAGTGATACCGATCTTGATAGCAAATACCCTGACATGATCTTTCATAGTCTTCCCGGGTCCCAAAAACCCATAGCCCCAAGCTAATCATGAGAAAATCATCAGAGAAATTCTGACTGAGGGACCTTCTACAAAATGCCTTACCAGTACTCCTCAAAACTGTCAAGATCATCAAAAACAAGAAAAATCTGAGAAATGGTCACAGCTAAGAGGAACCTAAGGATATTAAGCAAAAACTAAGGAAATATCAGTGAAGTATGGGCTTTGGTTAATAATAATGCATCAGTATTAGTTCATTAATAGTTACAAATGTGGTATAGTCACATATGATGCTAATAATAAGACAACTGGGTGGAAGGTGTATAGGAATCCTCTGTACTATCTTCACAATTTTTCAGTAAATCTAAAATTGTTTTAAAAAGTGGAATACATGGGGCGCCTGGGTGGCTCAGTCGTTAAGCGTCTGCCTTTGGCTCAGGTCCTGATCCCAGGGTCCTGGGATCGAGCCCCACATCGGGCTCCTTGCTCAGCGGGGAGCCTTCTTCTCCCTCTCCCATTCCCCCTGCTTGTGTTCCCTCTCTCACTGTGTCTCTCTCTGTCAAAAAATAAATAAAATTTTTTTAAAAAGTAGAATATATTGGGGTGCCTGGGTGGCTCAGTCGTTAAGCATCTGCCTTTGGCTCAAGTCCTGATCCCAGGGTCCTGGGATCGAGCCCTACATCGGGCTCCCTGCTCCGCGGGAGGCCTGCTTCTCCCTCTCCCACTCCCCCCGCTTGTGTTCCTTCTCTCTCTTTTCTCTCTGTCAAATAAATAAATAAAATCTTTAAAAAAAAATAAAAAAAGAAAAAGTGGAATTATTAAAAGAAGTAAATGTTGCCTCTTAACTTTAGAAAAACCTTAAAAATGATTCCAACATGGTCAAGTATTGAAAAATATAGTTTTCTAGTGAATCCACCAGAATGTTCTACGTATACATATATCCCTAAGTTCCTAAATGGATGTATCCACTGTATTCGGGTTACTGAACACTTGCTGAATGAGTAAATGAATATATAAACCATTGTAAAACTAAAGTCACTGTTTTTTTTTTTTTTTTTTTTTTTTTTTTTTTTTAACTCATTCATTCATTCGGCAAATATTTACTGAGTGCCATCTATGGACTAGACACCATGCTAGGTATTTGGTATATAATAGGAGAAAACCAGATGCCTTCCCAGAAAGTGTAGTCTAGCCAACACTCAACCATTCTTTTTGACAACCGAGTTGAGGCAGATACCCACTGAGCTTACTCCTGGCTCCAGCAGTAGCAATGTTCAGCCAAGAGAGCCAAAGTCCAGCCCAAATATTTTCTTTTTTTTTTTTTTTTAAGATTTTATTTATTTATTTGACAGAGAGATAGAGAATACAAGTAGGCAGAGGGAGAGGGAGAAGCAGGCTCCCCGCAGAGCAGGGAGCCCGATGCGGGACTCGATCCCAGGACCCTGGGATCATGACCTGAGCCGAAGGCAGCCGCTTAACCGACTGAGCCACCCAGGCGCCCCCAGCCCAAATATTTTCTGAGTCCTAAATATTTTAGCTTGGAGAGGAAAGGGAGAAGAAAGCATCCAGTTCTTTAGAAGCCGTTTCAATCATTAAGATCTAATTGAAATAAAACAAGAGAAGGAGGTAAAAGGAACTGACAGAATGTAGCCCTGTTTTTCAGGGGCTGAGAGACCTTGGCCTGGACTCTGACATGTGCATATGTGTGAAAACGTGGAATGGAAGTTCTCCGCCTTGGCCTTGTTCTCCTGGTCACAGCACGCAGCAGAGCCTGGGTCACGGGGGGCAGACGAGGGCACAGCCACAGAGCGCTCAGTCAGAGCACAGAGGTGTGGCAGCTTGGAGCCAGTTTGCTATGATCTGAGTAGCAGCCAGAATTTTGCAAAGCATTCAGGAAGAAAGTAGGGCCTTCTAATGAAACCCATATATGCTTAAACCCGTCTATATTGACTACATGTGAGATATGCCTCTTCACCAAGAAAATAAAGCTTAAATTAACACAAGCCTAATGTCAGACAGCTTTAAATGCAAATACCAGCTCCTTCATCTACTAACAAGGTCACCTTGGACAAGTGGCTTTGTTAAGCAAACCGAGGCTCTGAAAGGAGAAGCAAACTGCCCAGATCATAAGGCTGAGCTTCAGAGTCATTCTGACTTAAACGCACAGGCCCTTTCCACTTCCCAGAGCTTCCTTCCTGAGCAGAGAACCCTGAGGGACTGG
Source organism: Phoca vitulina (assembly GCF_004348235.1). NCBI lineage: Eukaryota > Metazoa > Chordata > Mammalia > Carnivora > Phocidae > Phoca > Phoca vitulina. The sequence continues at coordinate 811,102 of NW_022589717.1, read as the reverse complement.
GCAGTGCCCCCCCAAAGGGTCAGATGCCTGTCCCCAAGAGAAGAAGGTCCAGAGTGAGTGTGGCCACATCTTGCCACACCCGTATTGGTGAACTAAAGTGCTGAATCAATTCCCTCAACTGGAGTGATTCTCTTGCATTTTGCAACGTGTAATAGAACCTTCAAGTAAATGAGGGGTATTCCAGTACTCATGTAAAAAATTAAAGTAATAATAAAAGGTCAGGTTACTCTCTAGTCACAAAAGCTGAAAACAACTTCTCTTTTCCTTTGGATTTTGCATTATTTTACTATGTTGAACCCATTTGAGAAAGCCCACGACATTTTTGGTTGATGTGACAGTATTTCAGATACTCACTGGCATATCTGGACTTCTCATTAGTGGGCTGATTAATAAGAACATGTTTTAGGTAATTTACCCAAGTTCACTATAACCTCCCTAGAGAAAGAAACAACAAGGGGAAAAGATATAAGCCCTCTGAAACTGAGAGAAAACTTTTATTTAAAATATTCTGCCTAAGCTGAGCTGCCCAAAAAGTCAATGACGATAAAGAATAATATATTTTTACAGTGAGTCATAAAGTCAAGGGAACGTTCACTTTTATAAGTGGAGAAAGTATACAAGGGCTTGTAAGATCCTGAACATCATTGTACTCTCCCAGGTCTGTGATGGACAGTTTAAGTGAAAGATTATTTTCCCATTAATCAGGATCACGAGTATGTGCGCACTCACCAGAATCAGCTGTTACAGAGAAGTCTGCGATCAGCACACTTCACCAAATTAGAGACTCCGTGTTTCCCCTCATGTGTTGTTGTTGATTGCTTGGAGAGCCAATATTTCCAGCCCATTTACTTCAAATTCATTCCACTCCAAGGTGTTATTTTGCATGGCCAGCACTCCCGTGTTACCCCTGGCACAGCTGTTGATTTCTCTGTAATTAAAATCCTTGTGGGGAGAGCAGAAAGCTGGCCTTTTACATCATTTTCTCATTAGTTTGGTTTTTCATTCCTCTTGGATCATTGTTTAGGCTTGTCACAGGGAAACTTTCATTAGGGTCTTTTGGCTGCAATGTTGTTTTAACAGAGCAAATGGAATTTAGAAACCCAAACAAATATCTCTTCATCATTTCCAATTGATAAAAGAAAGATGCTACTAAACAAAACAACCTTTAGGGGTGTTATTTCAGCTGTATTTCATACTCGATCTTCAGGTTTAGGTAGAGGCTCTATTGTTTAAGAAAATGTTACAAATGTTAAGTCAAAATTTTAAGGGAGTCAGTTTTCTGGAATGTATAAAATCTAAGTTCCAGAAACTCAAGAATGTGGAAACTCTCTCTGTGCTGTTCACTTTCTTCTCTTGGTTTTGAGCATTAGCCTTGATTGCAGACCCAAAGATACAATTAAAAATTGTATTAATACAATGTTTTGGGGCATTGCATTTCTTTGAATTTTTATTACTTTGGACCTCAGCCTTCTCTTTCCAAATTCAACTTACCAGGGCATATTTGAATGCCTATTTAAGTAGATATGTATTAATCTATAAGATACACATCTATATATCCACCTCTAAATGTTCATCTATTGTAGAAACCCACTTCTAACTTTGGCCAGATTAATTATTGCTAGGTCAAACAGAACAGAGTAAAGATAGTTGCTTCCCCTCATACCTCTGCTCTGGACTGACCTTTATCACCAAGGCATTTAGGGAAGGCTGGTACCAGGCTTTCACACATAGCTAGATTATACCAAAGAGCCATAAATAAGCTCAAGGTTGCTGACACCATTGCAGACATCAGGATCAAAAGAGAAAATAGCATTGAAACTAAACGTTAGCCTTTAGATTTTTTCTTTGTGTTGACGTTAGTTCTAGTAAAGTTTCCTCTCACACTTCCTTTGCCTACTTATAAACCAGAATGGAGTCCCCGGAAAACACAGCTAGCAGAGTCTCGGAAAACACTTGCATTTTGAAACTGTAAAAATCCAATGACTTCCCATGGCCTCCATCACAAAACAACTGTGGAAAATTTATCACTTCGATAGAAGAAGAGAAAAGTATGTGTTAATAATAACCTATGCATGGGGACCTGGCCAACCCTACCATTTAAATGTACTGTCCAACACTTTACCGAGGGCCACCTAAAAATGACTGCAAAAGGAGGTAAACGCCCCTCTTTGGGGTCTGCTTAATGTTATGACTTTGAGCTTCTGTGATTAGTTTCTTTAACCCATGCCTGTTCTGAGAAGCTCAGGTAATGGTCCTGCTGTTTCAGTCCTAACTTATTAAAAGCATTCTGTCACACTCCACATTCGCAATATAGATAACATGGGTGCCTTGAAACAAGGGCTGTAAATCTACAGTGTTATGAAACGGACGGGCTCAAATGATGAGAAATGAATAATATACCTTGTCAACAATTCAGAAACGGAATGCAAACAATCCTGCCCCTCCACACCAAGTAATTTCTATCAAGTCATAAACAAGAGAGATAGAGACTCCTATAGATAATTAATCTTGGAGGAGCTCTCTCAGCTAATCTAGTGGAACATCCTCAGTTTAAAGTCAAAGAAATAGTCTCCGAGGGTTAAGCAGGTTGCCCAGGGTCACACAGCAAGTTACAGAGGCTGTTCCTTGATTCCTCTTCAAAGGCTTTTTTTTTTTTTTTCTACAATATTTCCTTTGTTTGGCTCCTCCACTCACAAGCACAATTTCAAAACGAGTTAACAAACGTTAACCTGATAGTCATCATTATTTTTCAGAAGTATGTCTGACCATCAAAACTCCATGTAAGCATAAACTTCAGAGTTCAGTGGGAAAAGTGATGGTCAGGGATATATATATACTTCCACTCCTCTCCACGTTTCCAACTTGCAATAACATCGCGCATTCAAAATATTCACATTGGAGCTTTACTATAGAAATAGTATTTACCAACGTGCCATAATCAGTTCTCCTCTGAGCCGCACTTTGGCGGCATTCCGTGCCTAATCAAAGTCTGTTTTCTTTCGGTAAACGAGTCCTGACCAGTTCCTACTAACCCGGGTGCAGAGGAGCGGTATCAGAAGTTAAGAACTGTGTGAAACTTACGAGGTACCGGTTGTTTGCTGGCCTCTGGGTGGAACTAAACACGTGGCTTGTCGGGGCCAAAGGCAACGTGGACTAATAAATGCCAGAGCTGGTGCAGAACCAGAGACTCTACATCCCTCCGTCCTTTCAAGTAAGAACGAGCCACAAGCAGCACAAAAGAAGGGTGGCCTCAGCGGGGAGAGGAGAGGATGCCGCTGCTGGGTTTTGTCACGTGTGGAATAACTCAGAGGCCTTCCGGAGAGGCCAGCCCTTGCAGAGCAGGAAGAGCAGAGCTCTCTGCGGTGGGCCTTCGGCGTCTCTCCAGCTACCGTAGCCCTGGCAGGAGCCCGTGCTGGTTCCCGGGACCAGTGGGGAGCACCTCTGGAAGCTTTTGTTGTTGGCTTTGTTTTTCCGGTCTCTAAGATCTAGATTGGGGGGATTTCAAGTAAGACTAGTGGGTGAAATTAGAATCTTAGCAGTAACTCATGTCATGGGCTGCTTTAAAAGTAAGTATAAAAAGTTTGCACTACAGGAGATATTCTCTTGTTTCTTTCTAAATGAAGGTATAAATCTAACCCGAAAGGAGAAGCTGAGGGGGAAATGTTTTATTGCTCTGCTCTGGAATTCCAGAGCCTGATTGTTGGAAGGGAAGCATGTGGGGCACAATGCAACTGGGACCAAAAGAAAGAGAAAAGACAAATTCAATTAAGCAAACTTTGAAAAAAAATTCAACCACAGAAATCATAATGATTTCTATGGGAAAACAGCACGGATGTCATCCAACAACGTAACTACGCCGGTTTCATTTCCCACAGCACTGGGTGCTCGAGCCCGGGGAGTCTATACCCATAGAAGGGTATAGGCTGTTGGCAGGTCTGGCTGTCTGGCCGCCCACGGAACCAGCCCTAACCCGCCTGCCATGCAGCGCTGGGAGTCAAGGAGTCAAGGCAAGGAGTCAAATCCCCTGGGCCCCACGTAGAGGGTGGGGGGTGGGGCTCACTGGCTGTGGGTGGCTTAATAATAAAGTTCTGATTCATAATATAAATGATTCTATGCACGCTTTACTTGCATGAAATCACTAAAAATAATATTTGATGAAAATGAAATGGCAGAGCAAAAAAGCGACATTTTATATATGCAGCAATATCTAAATGAAGAAGAGTTCATAAAACCTTTAGCAAATTAGGCAGAATTAGGAAATGCGTTTCAGGAGTGCTAAAAAAGCTGACAGTTTTCCTAGATAATAAAAGCTTTGGCTATGAGCTTTACGCAAAGATTCTTTCATGTTTCCAGTCTTAAGTAATAAAAGAGACCTTGGATATTTTAAAATCCAGTTTCTTCATCCAGTATAACTAAAGATGCAACTTTACATTCAGATAGCTGTTCACACTACTACGCAAGTCCGATAAAAAGGATTTAAATATTGCACCATTTAGTACTTCGTAAAGACACATTTTGTCATAAAAATAATTTGACAGTATTAACTGGTACAAGTGTAGAAGACCCCACACTAGTCACACCTTATATATTGGTACAGTGTAACCTGTTAGGTAGGTCTTTTATCCCTACGTTTTAGTTGAGGATAGTGGGGCTCAGAGATGTTAAGTGACTTCCTGAGGGTCCTACAGCTGCAAGTAGCAGAGCTAAGACTGTGCCAGCAATTCTGTCCTCAAATCCAGGTCTGCTTCTCTTTTAATTTGTAACATTGCTATTGTCTTTAGATGTGAGCTCCACTGGGCAAGGAGTTTTGTCTCTTGCCCACCTCCCTATACCCAGATGAGAGCCTAGGCAATAGGAACTTCCATCAGATTTTGTTGAATGGATTATTGGTTATGTTATTATAAAATCAGTACATATTTGTCATGGACATTTTTGAAAACATAATAGGAGTTTTAAAAAAATACCAATATCCAACCGTTCAAACATAAGCACTATTACATTTCTGACAATTTTTTTTTATTCTCTATGCACATTTACTCAGATTTTAGGGTTTTTTTTTAAATATTTATTTATTTTGGAGAGAGACAGAGAGGAGATCATCACAAGCAGACTCTGCGCTGAGCACAGATCCTGACATTGGGCTCGATCTCAGGACCCCGAGATCATGACCTGAGCCAAAACCAAGAGTCGGACACTTATCCAACTCTGTGCCTAGATTTTAGTTTTATGTTGTACTTTATGACTATGATAGGATGTATTAGGCATATGTATGTAAGTATATGTGCATTTATATAACCGTTTTATTCTTTCTAGCACCTCTTTTGAGAAATTTCGCTATTCTTAATCTTATTCTTATTCTTAGTTTAGCTGGGTTGATTTTTCTCCGTCAGAGCGTTTAGCCTTTGGTTGGTTCAATAAGCATTTAGAAAAACAGCAATAATAATAGCTAATATTTATCCAGTGTTTACTATGATCCAGGAACCCTAATAAAACATGTATTAATAATTTGCATGTATAATCTCATTTAATCTGCCAAACAATCATATAAAATAGTGATTATTTTTACTTCCATTTTTAAAATGAGGAAACTGCAACAGAGAAATATAGTAACTTGCACAATCACACAACTGGTAAATGGGAGAGCCAGGATTTAAACTTGGGGAGTGTGTCTGCAGAGCGACTCTAGGCGATGTGGGAAGAGCTGAGAGTAAACCCCAGAAGGAAGCCCAGGATGGACAGAGAAGTTGGCTCAGCCAGCATTCATCTTCCCCAGATCCAGCTATTTCTGAAGACATTACCATTTCTAAATAGACTGGTACATGTGTGAAATATTCAAGGGTATTTATGGCTTCATTATGTTAATAGCAAAAGACCAGAAACAGGCCAAATTTGGCCATTACCCCAAAAAGAAAAAAAAAATGAGTCAACTGTATAATTTAAGAATTTTCTAGACCAGTTACCAAAAAGCATGTGAGACTTTTAAGGCTAGGTGGACATTGTAGGCACAGAATGCTAAATTCTGCTGAGATCACACTCAACGTTTTCTTTGGGAAAACAAACACGATCACACCTTTTTTAAACTAACCCCCAATCTTATATATGTATATTACATATATTACATAATTATTACAAACTCTTCATTCTTTTTACCATAAATGTCCTGGGCAGGCATTGGGATATTGATTCAACTGCAAGGAAACAATCAGGAAGCCATTGCTTATTTCGGTCTGTTGGCCCATGTGTATCCACCACCACATGAAAGCTCTACTAGCAGAGCTTGTGAATATTTCAACTGACTTAATTCTATTGTCTCCTCGAATATGATGACTCCCCATAATGTGCAGATGTCAGTAATTCCCAGCTAGATACCTTACTAATATTCAAGGAAATCTTGTTAGTTTCCCTTTTAAATATCTGTATCCATTGCTGTAATCCCTGAAACCTAGCAACACTCCTTTCTCTACCTAAGGAAGGAAACTCCCATAATCTTTTGACTTTTGTAGGAAAAATTATTTTTGGAAACTCCCTTAGATAATCCTGATTTAATTTTGATGGTATCCAAAAATAAAAAATGGAAAACGTTACATAGGTTATATTATCACAGATCAAACTTCACCATTAGAGTATGAGTTTCTACCAAAAATTCAATCTGCCAAATGGCTGAATTGATCACTCTCCTCTGAGACAGGCAAATTACACAAGTTAAACGGCAAATATTATACCAATCGTAGGTAAGGGTATAGGATGGGCTGTGATGTCGGTAATACTTCAGAATCAAAGAAGCTTCCTGAACTCTGCAGAAATAACTAAAATTATTGCACCCACACCCCTCAAAAGAAAAGCCTTGGAGAATTTCAAAGAGGTCATGCATTGCCAAGGGTAAGCCCCTGGTTCGGAAAAAAAAAACACTAAAGAAAGAAAAACATTGGCAAAAATCATAATACACACTGCTTAGAGATAATTGTGATTCACAAAACTGTTGTCTGATCACACGGGTATTTATGGCTTCATTATCTTAATAGCAAAAGACCAGAAACAGGCCAAATTTGGCCATTACCCCCCCCAAAAAAATGAGTCAACTGTATAATTTAAGAGCAAAATATATATAGAAGAGCAAAAATGCTCTTCTTGGGTTTAGAAAAAAATGCTTCATTTTTTTTAAGACTTTATTTATTTATTAGACAGAGAGAGACAGTGAGAGAGGGAACATAAGCAGGGGAAATGGGAGAGGGAGAAGCAGGCTTCCCGCCTAGCAGGGAGCCCGATGTGGGGCTCGATCCCAGGACCCCGGGATCATGACCTGAGCCGAAGGCAGACGCTTAACAAATGAGCCACCCAGGCGCCCAAAAAATGCTTCATTTTCTAAAGAGTATTGCCAAGGATGTTTCCATTATGGTCTTACTTGCCAATAACATAATCCCAGGAAGACTGTAAAGATGGGACATGGACAGGAATCACTGCTTCAAAGCTCCATTATATTCCTCCAGCCCTCTTCACCCCCACGAATGGGCAAAAAGTATCTTTTGGTCATTATTTGCTTCTTCTCAGGATACACTGAGGCTTGTTGGCACTGGAAAGGAAGTGGTGGTGAAAAATCTGTTTGATTTTTTTGTTTCTGATATGGGGAAATCTAACCCATCTTTCCAGGGACAGGGCACACCTTTTACTAGGACTCTTATTAAATGAACTTTGCAAAGCCTTGGCTTTTATTAACAAAAAATTCATCCTCAATCTTCAGGAAAAGTAGAATAAATAAATAAGATTCTAAAACTAAGATTAGCAATGCTTTCAGAGATATTCAACTTCCCTTGGCCTAAGGTATTCCATTAGCTTTATTTTATTTAGTTGTTTGTTTGTTTATTTTAAGTAGGCTCCACGGCCAATGTGGGGCTTGAACTCACAACCCTGAGATCAAGAGTCTCCTGTTCTACTGACTGAGCCAGTCCAGGCGCCCCTCATTAGCTTTAATGACAATGAAATAACTACTTTTGGGATTCACCAGCTTTCACCTTACACATTAGTAAGAGACCACCACAGCAAAATTATTTCTAGGATCTCATATAAATCAAACCATACAAGATATACTCTTTTGTGTCAGGGTTCATTTGCTCAAGATCATGCCCTTTTTTGAGATCCATCCATGTTATTATATAAATTGGTACTGAGTAGTAATCCATTGTTGAATATACCACAAATCTCTTCACCTGTTGATACACATTTGGGTTGCTTCCAGTTCATTGCTATTATGACTAAAGCTGCTATGAATATTTATATTTAAGATGTTTTGTGGACATATGTCTTTACTCCTCTCAGATAAAGACCTACAAAGAAAATTGCAAGATCATGGGGTAAGTGTATTATTTATAAGGAACTACCAAGAACTTTTCCAAAATGGTGCTATCCTTTTATACATATACCAGCAATGTATAAGAGATCCAGTTGGTATCCTTATACATACTCACTGATACTTGGTATTGAGATTACTTATTATATGTTAGCCTTTTGGTGGGTATGTAGTGGTACCTCATTGGAACATCCTTTTTGTGATAATAGGCCATTTGTATATCCCTTTTCTGAAGTTTCTGCATAAAAATCTGGTCTGTTTTGGGGTGCCTGGGTGGCTCAGTTAGTTAAGCGTCCGACTCTTGATTTCAGCTTAGGTCATGATCTCAGGGTTGTGAGATCAGGCTTCGGGCTGGGCATGGAGTCTGCTTAAGATTCTTTCTCTCCCTCTGCCCCACCCCCCAAAATATCTGGTCTGTTTTTATTGGATTATTTATCTTCTCCTTTATATTATAAAAAGACATTATATATAAACATATATAGATAAAGACCTAAATGTAAGACCTGAAAGTATAAACCTCTTAGAAGAAAACATAGGGGAAGAGCTTCAGGACTTTGGATTTGGCAACAGTTTCATGGCCGTGACACCAAAAGCAGAGCTAACTAAAGCAAAAAGGGACTAACTTAAAAACTTATGTTCATCAAAGGGAACAATCATCGGAATGAAATATGAGAATGCAGAATGTGAGGAAATATTTGCACATCATATCTGACAAGGGGTTAATATCCAGAATAAATAAGGACCTTCTACAATTCAACAACAATAAAATAACCTGATTAAAAAATGAACAAAGGACTTGACTAGACAGTCCTCCAGAGCAGATATGTAAATGGTCAGCAAGCATATGGGAAGATGTTCAGCATCACTAATTATAAGGAAATGAAAATCAAAACAACAAGCAGATATCACCTCCCATACATCAGGATGAGCACGAGCAGAAGAAGAGAACATAACAAGTGTTGGCTACAGAGAAATCAGAAACCTGTGCACAGTGGATGGGAATGCACACTGGTACACACATATGTTTACTGCAGCATTAATCACAAGAGCCCAGATGTGGAAGCAACCCAAAGGTCCACAGAGAGAAAAATAGATGAAGAAAATGTGTATATATATACAAAGGAATATCATGCAACCTTGAGAAACAAGGAAATCCTGTCACATGCTACTACATGGACAAATCTTGACGACATTATCCTAAGCAAAAGACGCTGTCACAAAAGGACTCATACTATATGATTCCACTCACACGAAGCATCTAAAGGAATCAGTCATATTAACAGAAAGTAGAAAAAGGGTTGCCAAGAGCTGCTGGGGGAGTTACCGCTTACTGGGTATGAAGTTTCAGTTTTGCAAGATGAAAACATTCTAGAGATCTGGTGCACAACAATATGAATATACTTAACACTACTGAAGGTACACAAAAATGATCAAAATGGTAAATTTAATGTCTTTTTCCATCTCAGTAAGAAATTAAAAACAAAACAAACAAAAACCAAAACAGATGAAATTCTGTACCCCACGTGAAAATGTAATCACACTTTAATACAATCACCAACCTCACAGGACATCCTGCTGGTCAACTCTGTTGATGGTATTATTACGCTAGGCCATCGTGAGCAGAAGTGGCAGACAGTCTAAACACCTTAGTAAAATAGTTACGTGCCCGAAAGATGTATAACCTGGGACAGTGTCGTCTTTCTACCCCAGTGATTTTTTGCTGGAGTCTGAGACATAGCAGAGTGTGATCTCCAAAATGAAAGTATGAAATATAAATTGTTGCACCTTGCCCTATCTCTGCTACATTAAGGACAGGCATCAGGCTTGAAGGACTTTTATAAAGAATTTACGTTTTGAAAGGAGCATATACCACATTTGTGATGACTGTGTGTGTGTGTGTGTCTGTATACATACATATGTGTATATATATACATACACACACATACATACAAATACACATGTTTCTCTCTACCAGATAAGTCATAAAGCTGCCAGCTTTAATTGGCCCTAGGCATGAGAAGTCTTTTCAGCTGGCTCAGTGTAAGCGTTTTCAAAATCAATGGCTGCATACCATATGCTAGGAAGGGTGTTGTAAATAGAGCACATCTGGAACAGCAATACAATTTGAGTCACCACCTTATTAATTTCAGAAAAATCCCTTTTTATTCTCCAAAACCAAAAACCAAGTTAAAAGGCAATTTGATAGGAAACACCACCTCTACTTATTTCAAGTGTTTGAAGATGACACTAACATCTGTAATCCTTCCAGAAAAGCAATACTGCTTTGGTTAACAATTTGATACGGAAGGATGGTTACAAATGCCTCCTCTTGGCATTTTCATCGGAATAGCCTTTACTTCATAAGTTAGTGAGTCAATGCTATATTCTGCTAATTGCCAAGTATTCCTATTTAAAATCTACATTAACAAATGGAAGATGGGCGCCTGGGTGGTGCGTAGGTTGAGCTAGCAACTTGGTTTTGGCTCAGGTCGTGATCTCTGGGTCGTGAGATCTAGCCCGGAATCAGGCTCTGCACTCAGCCTGGAGTCAGCCTAAGATTCTCTTTCCCTCTCCCTCTGCCCCTCCTTCCCCCCTCTCTCTCTCTCTCTCTAAAATAAATAAATAAATCTTTAAAAAAATAATAAATGGAGGAAATAACTAAGGTATGATTGTGGAGCCATTATGTCCACTATGAGACAGTCTCAAGCCAAAATTCCTTGTATCACCTGAGCTTCATACATTGATTTCCAATCAGCTGTCCTTGGTAGAACACAGTGATAATTAAATGATAAGGCTTAGCATCAGAGTAGAGCCCAGGGATCCCTGAAAGGGACCTGCTCACGGGTCCCTTTAGTGAAGTGCAGCATAAATATCTACAAACCAAACTTTAGGCCTTATCACAGTGTCCTCCCTTAAATGCACTCTTCAGTAATGGACCTTTGGAAATTGCATGAGAAATCACATCTCTCTACTGCAATCATTCAAGTCAGACAGTGTATTTGCTAGATACAGGGTATTCTAGAACCTTAGTCAGATGCCTTTCTTTTTCAGTTGGATGATCCCCATTTATCCAGTAGCTATCACCAAAGTTCTCTAGAGGAAAGGTCAAAACTTTCTGATTACCATTCCTTCCCTCCCACTTACTATGATAACCATGTCTGTCTTTGCTCTGGTGATTGAGAATTGCCATTCAGCCAAAAGCCCATCCGTCTCTCAGGAAAAAGAAGGGAGTCACCTCTTCTTTTGAAAAGCAAGATGCAGTGAAGCCTGGGCTCTGGGTGCTATGATTAATCTAAATTCCTCCAAATGTCTCCATTCCAATTCTCAGCTTCCCTCTCTCCCGATCAACATTCCAAATTTCACATAAAAGACCAAGAAAGCCTATGAATGAACTGCCCTTTAATGAACTAAGAATTTAAAACCCTGCACTTCACACTTCTTTCCTTAAATTTCTGTAGAAATCAGAAGAAACCACCTTGCCCTCAAGTCCTTGTACTCCCCACATAATGGCCCATCACAGGAACCCCCAGCCCACCCAAGCCTTGCCTTCAAAGGCCTTTATTCCAGGAGATAATTTAAATAACTATTTTGCTCTTGCCATTTCCCATTTTCCATTGATAACCGAATTGTCTCTAATCAAACCCAAATAAGTTAGATAACCAAGCTAGTTTCCCATACTTCCCATTGAGTGGCCTGCAACTCTTGAAACTAACAACTGAATGAGTCAAGGTTCAACTGCAGGAAATTTAAAACTGTTCTAGCATTCATAAAGAGAAAGGGATCTAGTTGTTTAAAAATCTAAAACAAAACAACACAAAACTCAGGAGGGACCAGATAAGCACACTTCAGAGCAACACTGCTGAACCGGCCTGCCAAACTCTTAGCCATCGCAGTAGCATCATTCACAGTGGCCAAGAGATAGAAGCAGCACAAATGTCCATCAACGGATGAATGGCTAAAGAAAATGTGGTGTATACGTATAATGGAATATTATTCAGTATTAAAAAGGAAGGAAATTCTGACACATGCCACATGGATGAATCCTGAGGACATTATGCTAAGTGAAATAAACTAATCACAAAAAGTCAAATACTGTATGCCTCGGTATGAGCTATCTAGAATAATTCAATTCATAGAAACAGAAAATGGAATGGTGGTCGGTAGGGGCTATGGGGCAGGAGAAATAGAGCACTGCTGTTTAGTGAGTATAAGGTTTCAGATTTGCAAGATGAGAAAGTTCTGGAGATTGGTTACACAGCAATGTAAATATGTTTATCACTACTGAAGTGTATACCTAGAAATGGTTAAGATGAGGAATTTTGTGCCCTGTATATTTTATAACAATTACAAATAAAAATTTTTAAAAGCAGACTGCCTTAGCTGAGAGCCAGGGATGAGATTTTGGTGCTGTTACTGGCATCACCGCATCTGGCCACTAACCAAGGATGTGACTGGACACTTCCTTCTGATGAAGAAAAATCCCAAGGTCTCAAGGATCGTGCTTCTTAGCAGAAAAGCTGAACAGCCGGCAGATGAGCTCTGTCCCCATGGTCTTCAAACCCTGCATGGCTATTTCCAATAGCCAGCACCTCCAGCCAGCTTTCGGACACTCTTGCATGGAGTATATAAGGAGGAAGACTCACCAGAAGGAGGTTCAATGGATGCTAAGTGCTAATCCACTATCCACCACAGAAAAATGTTGTTCTACAAAGAAAAAAATACTTAAAATACATTTTTAGGACTTCTGGTTCTACTAAGAACATGGGGAATTTAGTTCTGAAATTCCCCACTTTCCCTGAAACCTATACAGAGAAATAAGGAAGAAAAATGGGGGGGCGGGGAGGGCGCAAAAAAGTCCTACAGTTTCTATGAAACTATAAAATGTAGAAACCCCCTAAAGCACAGATTATGTGTAAGAGGTGTTACCACAGGCAGAGGCAGGTCAACTGCAAGGCCAAAGGACAGAGTGCTAGGAAGCTAGTAGGGACAGATTTCAGAGATCTCTACAAAATATCTATTCCCAGCAGACAACATTGTCATGAGAAGGAGTTGTGGAGAGCAGTGTGGAGATTAAACGGGGCTCAAATAATCCTCATATCCAGCCCAAGAATGGGGAGAGAGGCAGAGAAAAAAAAGGTGAAGACTATAGCCAAAGGAGCCTATAGGTGGCAGATCTTTAAAAGATCTAACAAAATACGATCTGAGAGTGCATGCATTCTCAGAAGGCAGTGATATCTCTTGATGATGGTTAAGAGGAGGCTTCTGGATGGGGAGAAGGGAGATTGAGAAATCCATAGATGGGTGGCAAAAGCCTTCCTGAATCAGATATGACACTGGCTATCAGAGGAGGTGTGATTACACAGATTAAAGGCAAAGTCTGACTCAATCGCAGTGATTTTCAACCCCGGGCAATTTGGGCAACGTCAGGAGCCATTTTGGTTCTCACACTAGAGAACCTCCTGCAGTGCATAGAACAGCCCTACCAGAAAGAATTATCAAGCCCCAAATGTCAATAGTTCCAAGGTTGAGAAACTCTGCTCTAGTAACAGAGAAGGGAGCCCTTGATCTGTGAGTTTTAGAATGCTACCTTGGGTTACCTCTTCCTCCATTGGAACCTCCTGCTAATGGTCCAGGAAAATCAAATACATTAAAATACTTTTTTTTTTTTTAAAGAAGCAGCACAGATCCTATGAATTATACTATTAAGGAAACTGAAACAAAGAGGCTCAATTTTTTTCCATAAATAATGGAAATTCTCCTAAAAATATTGCCATTGAAAGAGGTGAACATTATAATCCAACTGTCCTACAGAAATTTTGAAAACTGATAGAAGACTACACAGAACATAAATACCGTAACTAAGGGAGGAGACAGACAGATGAAGGCATTGGGCAACTATGATTTGAGAATTTGAAGTGGACCTGGAGACTATAGGTGATTTAGAAAATGCAGGAGCTCAAGAAACCACTAGAACAAAGACAGAAAGTTTCTATGATTTAGAACTATATTTTTTACAAGAGCAAAGAGGGGCACCTGGCTGGTTCAGTCGATTAAGTGTCCGACTCTTGATTTCAGCCCAGGTCATGCTCTCAGGGTTATGAGATTGAGCCCCGTGTTGGGCTTTGCGCTGGGCTTGGAACCTACTTAACATTCTCTCTCTCCCTCTTCCTCTGCCCCTCCCCCTACCGCTCTCTCTCTCCCCTTCTCATAAATAAATAAATAAAAGAGCAAAGAGATCACATAATGAAAAACATTTATTGACAGAGAAAATAATACAAGACTAAGACCAGACATATAAATAAGTATAAATGATTATTCTCACTTATTTTTTTTAGTATTTAACAACTGATTCACAAAACCGATTCAGAAAAGCTAAACATAAAAAAAATCAGCAAAGGTTAAAAAGGCAAATAAAAATCCAAATAAATTAAGAGTTAAGCTATTCTGTTATATGAAGAAAGCTTTCCAAGACTCTTGAAGGACACAAGGTAGATCTGAATAAGTGGAAAGACATGTGTTTTTTAATAAGAAATTTTAATGTTATAAATATGTGATTTTTCCCTGGTTAATTTATAAAGTCAATGAAACCCCAATTAAGTTACAAATGTTTGCAACCAAACAAATTAATCCTGAAGTTATTCTGTAAGAATAAAGTAAAAATATCTCAGAAAACTGAAAAATAGGGGCTCCTGGGTGGCTCAGTCGTTAGACGTCTGCCTTTGGCTCAGGTCATGATCCCAGGGTCCTGGGATCGAGCCCCACATCGGGCTCCCTGCTCATCAGGAAGCCTGCTTCTCCCTCTTCCACTCCCCCTGCTTGTATTCCTGCTCTCACTACCTCTCTCTCTGTGAAATAAATAAATAAAATCTTTCAAAAAAAAAAAAAGAAAACTGAAAAATAAGTAAGTTCAACACATGTCTTAATAAATAAGGTAACATGGTGCTAGGGCAGGAACAGATGGACAGATCAATAGTGCAAAGTAGAAAAACTCAAAATAGACTCAAATCTGTACAGGTGTTTAGGATGTGTCAAAGGAGGTATCTTCAATTAATGGCGTAAAGATAGACATGGTTTTGGGGCGCCTGGGTGGCTCAGATGGTTAAGCGTCTGCCTTCGGCTCAGGCCATGATCCCAGGGTCCTGGGATCGAATCCCGCATCGGGCTCCCTGCTCAGTGCAGAGCCTGCTTCTCCCTCTCCCTCTGCCATTCCCTCTGCTTGTGCTCTTCTGTCTATCTCTCTGTCAAATAAATAAATAAAATCTTTAAACAAACAAACAAACAAAGGGACAGACATGGTTTTGGAACAACTGGATAGCCATCTGGCAAAAAAAAAAAAAAAAAGGCAAAGTTGAAGCTTTTCTTCATAGGATTCTATGGGATAAATTTCATATGGATTTTAAATGTAAAATATGAAACTTCAAAGTATCCTATATAGTGAAAAAGAGGAGAAGTGAGGAGAAGAGAGGAGAGGAGAGACAGAGAAAAGAAAGGAGTAGGTCACTTTCTTTTTACTGATATGGAAAGATTTCTAAGATATATTGTTAAGTGAAAATAGTAAGGTAGGGAAATGAGTACCAGTGTACCACCTTTTATATAGGGAAGAGGAAAAATAAGAATATATATGCATAACTATTAGAAGGATATATAAGAACAAATAATAACAAATAAGTAACAAAGAGTGATCAGCATAGGGAATTATGCGAACTGAGAGGATGGGAGACAGACTTCTCTACATAAATCTTTCTATAGCATTCTGATTTTGAAACTTGTGAATATAATGCCTGTTCATAAAATAAATGAAAATTGTTAAAAGAAAAGGAAAATACTCACTGGTGTCATCTATAAAACATCAACTTATACAAATCTTCCAAATGTACTCTAGATTCCAATTCACTAAAAGAAGGAAAAAAGAAGTCACGGTCACTCTCTCCAAATACTCATAGTTCAGGTATCAGGAGGATTGTTTAATGTATATGCAAAGAAAACTAATATTTCAAGAAAATCAAATTGAATTTACTTTTTTAATATTTTGTTATTTATTTAGAGAGAGAACGTGAGTGGGTGAGGGGCAGAGGGAGAGGGTGAGAGAGAATCTCAAGCAGACTCCACGCTTGTACTCCTGACAAGGGGCTCTATCTCATGACCCTGAGATCACGACCTGAGCCAAAATCAAGAGTCGGACACTTGACCGACTGAGCCACCCAGGCGCCCCTCAAACTGAATTTATAATGATGCCCTGAGGACCTGCTGTGTGTGGTAGTCTGCTGTGAATTGTAACAGAACTAGAGGTGTGCTCTGGTGAGGAAAGAAAATTCAATATAGCAAAACACACATACCAAATCTCCCCTCCCACAGAAAGGCAGCAAAGGGATTGAAGTATTATGCATACTGAACAGGAATAAAAACAGTAGGCAAATTGGGCCAAAGCAAGTTAGAGACAACCATAAGTTAGTTTCATGATTAACTATGAAGGGAAACTAGAGGTCTGTGGGTCACAGATAACCCTGAGTTGGGAGTCAGGCTTCACACAGAGAAATTCACACTTGATCTACTTCACTCTTTTATCCCTG
Source organism: Phoca vitulina (assembly GCF_004348235.1). NCBI lineage: Eukaryota > Metazoa > Chordata > Mammalia > Carnivora > Phocidae > Phoca > Phoca vitulina. Next base: position 794,188 of record NW_022589717.1, on the reverse strand, counting down.
AAGTATTTGTAAGTTAAATTTGATTAAAAAGAATGATTAATAATATCAAACTTAAAAGAGAAAGAGACCTCCAAAGGGGATGACTCAGAAGGGCAGCCCCCATCTAAGAAGGGTGGGGGACATGGACAAAGCTTTGTAAATGGGGCACTTTCCGTTTTACATGCCATTACCATGGACATCAGTCCCTAAGGTCTTTTGTTAACACCAACTGCTCTCTCCCTTACTTTCTTCCCACCTACTGCCTGGGTGGTTTCTATAGCAGCCTCACTTCCGTTGTCTAGCAAAGAGTACATGACCCTGGGCTATTGCCCTAATCTATCAAACCTTAAGCACAGAGACATCTAAGTAGATCTTCAACCTCTCATAGACCACCCTAAGAAGAAACTTGACCTTCTGGGGCATACCCAGTGTTCTCTAAGGAATGGGCTAACGTGTTTGCTGCAGCATTTTCAAAATGGTTTTATGTTCTGTATAAGTCAAAACAGCATCTTGTGTATCTCAGAAATTTGGATGCCAACAATGCATATGTGAAAATGAGGCATTTTGCTGTAGGTATGTTATGACAGAGACATTATTTCCAAAGAAGGACCAGATTTTAGCATCAAGTAATTGGCTTTTACTGAGACATGGTAGCTTCTTGGACACAACCTTATGTGAAAGGACAGTGGAGAACCCAGGGATTAATAACATTAATATGATGAAATGATTTAAGATAGCATTCAATCCTGATCTGGAAAGGGGATTGTGTACTCGTTTAATGTTTGTTTTAACTCTGATTTCCTCAAATGGATTTCCACAAAGGAGAATCTTCTACTAACCATATGGTACAGGAAAGGAGATCTGCTGCTGCTGCTGCTGCTTTTTCTTCTTCTTCTTCTTCTTCTTCTACCTTTAAAGATGGCTTAAAAAAATTAGTTTGGCTGCATTGGTTTGATAGGTCTGGCTATAAAAGAAACTGCGCAAATTAGCTCCAATTTCCTAGGCCAAAGCCCAAAGCCATCTGACCTCTGAAAAGCCTGAAAATTTACAGAAATTGCAAGGATTGGTCCCCCTCAGCCTGGCACCATTGGGTTCTTCCATACTAGATCTGCCCTAGGTCTTTGGGAAGGTAATGTTCTTTCTGGGTGGCGAAGGGGGTGTAACTTTATCTAGAACCATCCAGAAGTAACTTTTCACAAAGGGCCATTCAGATGCCTGCAGGGTTATATAATTAATTACATACATGTGTGAAACAGGCCAAGTGTGAGAGAAGAATGGTAAGCTGTATGTATTTCAGAACAAGGAGGAAGACAAGAAAGTGCTCCAGGCAGGGTCACAACAGTGTGAGCAAAGATCCTGGGGTAGGAAAATGTTCAGTATAATGAAGGTGAGGAAAGAAGGCCAGTATGAGCTAGAGCAGGGACTGGCTAGGGATTGACTGCGCTATAACTGAAGAGTAAGCAATTGCAAAAGAGACTATCTGGCTTGGAAAGCCTAAAATAATTATTATCTGGCCCTTTAGAGAGAAAGCATGCTGACTCTTTTCTTTTAAGATTTTATTTATTTATTTGAGAGAGAGAGAGACAGATAGTGACAGAGATAGCAAGAGAGAGCACAAGCGGGGAGGAGAGGGAGAAGCAGGCTCCCGCTGAGCAGGGACCCCAATGTGGGGCTCAATGCCAGGACCCTGGGATCATGACCTGAGCCGAAGGCAGCCCCTTAACTGACTGAGCCACCCAGGTGCCCCAACGTAGAGAATGGAGAGGCCGTAGCCAGGACATGGCTGGTGAACTAGAACCTGAATCACGCAGGGCCTTGAAGGCTTGAGTTAAACTATTTTGATTTTACGTTATGGGCCATGGGAAGCCACTGATGTGTTTTAAACAGAGAGTGCCATAACCAGGTAAATATTTCCCAAAGACCACACTGGCTTTTATGTATGGGAGATGAGGACAGAGACAGAAATGGGAATGAGGAGACTGGCTAGAAAGTTATTGTGGTAATGCAGAGATGAGAGTACTTTGGGCCGGCGTGGTGTCAGTGAATGTCGCCTAAGAAGAACTAAGTGGGGGGGGGGCACCTGAGGGGCTCAGTCGGTTAAGCATCAGCCTTCAGCTCAGATCATGATCCCAGCATCCTGGGATCTAGCCTCACATCAGGTTCCCTGCTCAGTGGGGAGTCTGCTTCTCTCCCTCTCTGTCTGCCCCTCCCCCTCTGTTTGTGCTCTCTCTCTCTCAAAATTAATAAAATCTTTAAAAAAAGAAGAAGAAGAACTAAGGGGACTCATACATACAGAAAACAAACTGGTGGGTGCCAGAGAGAAGGAGGATGGGACGATGGGCAGAATAGGTGAAGGGGATTAAGAGGTACGAACTTCCAGTTATAAAATAAATGTCATGGAGAGGCAAAGCACAGCATAGGGAATACAGTCAATAATATTGTAAAATATTGCATCATAACAAATTATAACTACTCTTACCATGGTGAGCATTGCATAACATATAGAAATGTCAATTCACTATGTTGTACACCTGAAAATAATGTAACATCGTATGTTGACTATACTTCAAAATTTAAGAAGGAAGAAGGGGCACCTGGCTGGCTCAGTTGGAGGAGCATGCAACTTTTGATCTCAGGGTTACAAGTTCAATCCTCATGTTGGGTGTAAAGATTACTTAAATAAATAAATAAATAAACTTTAAAAAATAAAAGGTGGGAGGAGGGAGAGAAGTATTAAGAGGGTAGAATACCCAGAATTTAGGGATTTATTTGATGTGACGATAGGGGTAGGAGATATAATTTTTTTTTTTTCTTTGCAGTTATCTTGCCTCAAGAATATCAACTGAAATTAGGAAAAATGGAATGGGAGATCCTTGAGGTCTCAGTTCCAAATGTCTTACTTTTGTAATGTTAAGTTTACACACTGATAACTTTGTTATTTCCGGTTATTTTTATTATTTTAAACTTATAATTTAGGGTATGTTAAATATAATTATCAAACAGTTTAAAATTATACTATTAGTCAGACATAAAATGAACATGTATCAAATATATTATTTAACTCATTAATAAATGAAGGACCAATAAAGAGTTGAAAAGAGATATCTATCTGGAATTTCAGAAAGAAATGTTAGACTAAAATTGCTGCATTAGATACTAAACTGGTGATTATCTTACAGGGACATTAACGTCTGTGGTTATCTGTTCCACCCGACAGAAACTATTTATTTATATCTCTAATGGACAAAAATCTGTAAATTCACCTTTGCTTCTACAGAGTTGCAATATACCCCAGACAACCAAACATATCAAGCCCAGTACTAGAGCAAAAGAACACTCAGTAATCTCTTTTCAAGTTTCATATAACTTTTCTGGTAGGTACATTATGTTGTCTATACTGAAATAAATGGCATAGCTCATTTCAACATAATTTAGATTTATAACAATTCTACTTCTGCTCTGATTTCTGTCATATTCAGATCCAAGTAAGGGATAATCAAAAGGCATCTTGGCCATAAGAACAATAGCAGGTGAAAAGTGAGTTTTATGTAGAATGATGGTTAGAAGACTTCTTTCGGACTTTAAGTGCAAGTTTTCCATTTCTGGGATATTCACTAAAATCTTAAGTCCAAGAGTCTAACTTTAAATACATAAACTTGAATTTGTAGTAAGGGTAAAAAAAAAAAAAAAAAGCTCTTCTTAAAACTGAGAGCAAAATTAATGATAACTTATTGCAGCCAAAAACAAGATTTAAGGCTATTTTCCTTCCTTGTTTCATATGACTTCGGCTTGCCTAGTTGGCAGCTTCATAATTTGAACACGGCAGGCTGTGAGCCAAGAAGCTGACCAGTTTTTTGAAGAGGGTTATCAGGATTGCAGTTTCTAGCAATTGTACTTGTATGTAAGCTTCCTGTTCTTAACTAATAGTCACACTTAAAATGATTTTCTGTCATAGGACTAATTATGAAGCATATATAACTAAATGTTTTAATACTCCATATTTATTTTATTTTATTTTTTAAAGATTTTATTTATTTATTTGACAGAGATAGAGAGAGAGCACAAGTAGGCAGAGCAGCAAGCAGAGTGAGAGGGAGAAGCAGGCTCCCCATGGAGGAAGGAGCCCGATGCGGGGCTCGATCCCAGGACCCTGGGATCATGACCCGAGCCGAAGGCAGCCGCTTAACCAACTGAGCCATCCAGGCGCCCTCCATATTTATTTTAAACCTGTATGTTTTCTCAAAGCAAATCTTTGTGGGCAGTAACTTTTATCATTATTCAATTATTCATCTCACTTGACAGTGGGAAGTCTGAGCCATTAGAAGGAAACATCATGCCTGTAATGTCCCACTAAACAATTTGGAGAAACTTAAGAATATATTTTCCTGAGAAGTTGAAGGCATCCAATCATGAGGATTTAGTATCGGTCTGGAAATGTATTTTGAATGTCAAAAATAAAAATTCTGAGATGAATAATTTTATAGAGGAATTCTAAGAATCTTTGGCTTTTTAATAGGTGTTGTTCATGACTAATGAGGTGTTCTATTGTGAACTTGGATAAGGTAACTCCCAAAGGTGCTTTCATGCAATAAGGTGGGAAAGGGGCCATATCACTTGTAGTATCAGACTTGGGAAATGAAAATGGAATTGCTCCCAGGGCTACGATTTGTCTGTCATTTAGTACTAAGTAAGCTCAAAGGCCCAATTCTCTTTCTGTTCTTGGTAAAACTAATGCAAGAGGCAGAAGAAAATTAACTATGTCTTACTGAATTCAGACAGTTCTAGAAATAATCCAAATGGTCAAATTATTTCTTTGGCTTGGGGCATGCATATCAGTTGCCTTCACAAGTTCATTCATTGGGTTATAGTCCTATGTCTCTTCATTTTCCACTGGCCATTCAGGAAAACAAAATGGTGTTTTCTCACATGCGCTTGGGAGAACAGGAAATTTGGAGCAATCCCGTAGTGGTGAGGAAGCATTCATGTTGCTTTATACCTATCACAAAGGTAAAAAGTAGAGTTTTCAATAAAAAACATTTTCCATTATCTAAAACAAATTTAAATTTTTGTTCAAACATAGAAAGTATTGATTAAATAAATAAGAAGTCTTCAAAATAATTTGTTTTAAAATGTCATGGATTTTTTTTCAAAGAGTAGAGATACTTTTGGAATTTAATTTCATATCTAGCGAGGAAAGCTCCAAAAGCAACTTCACTTTCTTCAACAATATCTGTAACCAGAAAGAATCTAACACATATATGTAAGTATTTCACCATTAAGGTATGCATACTTCCGGGCAACAGTCATACATGTTAACTTGACTTCATTTTCCTGGATATATTTACTAGGGAAAATTCTCCTTCTGTTCTGAAGGCTTAAGAGAATACATACTTGGATCTTTCCAATTTTAACATGAAGCTACATCACCTATTGTGATATAGTAAAATCCTATTTATTCCCATTTTCTTCATCTTAGACAATTGTGAGGTATTACAAGAAGTGAATGGGTAATCTCAAAGAGAATGGAAACTTCCCTCAGTGGAGACTGAGGAATGACCATGCTAAAATCTGCTTTGGTATTACTTTTTTCTACTTTGATAATGATAGTGATAGCAAGGATGAAGATGATGATGATGATGGTGTTGATAAAAGTAATAGTAGTAACAGTGACAGTAACAGTGACTAAACTTAACCAGGCACAGTACTAAGTACTTAGCATTACCTCATTTACTCTTAGCTGTTATCTTTCTGTGAGGTCTGCCTATATAAAGGAACACTCAGGTAAACACAAGTTATCAAAAAACCCACTTTCAGGGGATTTACAGACATACTCCAAAGTGGCTCACTGTATTACAAAAATTCTTTTTATTTCCTGTTTCATCATAATCATATAGGTTAATTTTACATTCTACTTCGTAATATATATGCCTTTATTTTACTATTAAAGTAATATGTTTTAAAAGTTAACAATAGAAAATTTATATAAATAAGTGTTTATATAAATAGAAAATTTATATATATTACCTATAATCAATATTGCTTACTTGATATTTGAACCTCACTTTCATTGAAGCAGTCTTGTTTTATGAAGTAAAATACCATCATAGATTTTTTTAATGATGTTAAGTCAACTTAATAAGCTAACCATTATTGGGGCACCTGGGTGACTCAGTCAGTTGGGCGACTGCCTTCAGCTCAGGTCATGATCTCACGGTCCTGGGATCGAGCCTTGCATTGGGCTCTCTGCTCAGCGGGAGTCTGCTTCTCCCTCTCACTCTCCCTCTGTGCTCTCTCTTTCTCTCTCAAATAAATACATAAAATCTTAAAAAAAAAATAAGCTAACCATTATTGTTAAGACAACAATGAATTAATTCACCTTATCCAAGATTTTTGCCTCTATCTTTTTTTCTACCCTTGAAACTTACCCCATGCCCTCAAAAACTTTTGATCAGTATCTTCCACAGCTTAATCACAGAGAGTAGCCCAAGGCTAACAAAGCAGCAAAGGATTTGAGGCCACAGTTCTCTGTCTTCTCCCAAGGACAGTTCTTCAGGTCATCTACTGAATGAGTCTGTTTGGTTAGTTCCTCTCTCAGGCCCTGGAAATAAAGTCATCCTGGACATGACGCAATTTTGGTCATTCTGACATTCACCTTTTATTGTCCTCAATTTAGAGGAGTGGAAGAAAAGTGAGACTATAAGACAAAGGCTGTGCACATCCTATTTTAAGGTTCATTGTCTTCATTTACATACTCACAAAAATAAGTCTTCATGCCCACTCCACAGAGCCCAGGAAAGGAAAAATATAGATGTGCCTGTACTAAAATTTCTTGGGAGTCTCCAACATCAGAACAGTTTTTCTTCAAACCTTTCAAAGAAAGTGACACTCCAAAAGGATCTGGCATGTTCCATTGACTTCTTGTATCCCAGTGCTTCACTGCAATGTCTTGAAGGTTCTTACATGCCAATTAAGAAGTCTTAGACCAAATTTCGTTCAGAAAATTGTCAAAAACAGCTGCCAAGCATGGGTCAGTTGGAAGGTAAGAGGATGTAGGATAAAAAAAAAAAAAATGGAGACACTTCAGGAGAATTCAATGGAATAAGAGCACTTACATTGTTGACCTATTTCCTCCTAGGACTTGGGACAAACTCAGCCACTTAACAAAATGAGGCTGTTAGAGGTGGCCTTAAAGCCTTTCATCCTCTTGCGGCGAGTACGCTGTGGGTGACTATCGGAGGATCTTAGGCTATGTCGACTTTTTGTCATATGTGAACTTACTGCCTTCAGAGATAAATCAGATAATAATTAGTGAGGTGACAGCCCTGAAGTGCTTTGAAAAGATGACTCTAGTAAAGAAGAGTAAAAGGAAAGACGGAGTGGGGTGTCTTATAAAAGGCCCCTACATGTTCAGTCAGGGTTAATGACCTCTCAGGTCAAAACAGAAGGAACCTAGGTGAGATGAGAACCATTGCCATTCCACCAAGATGATTTTCCACTATTTTGAGACATACATAGCATTCTTGGTGGGCTAAAAAATTTCCCCGTTGCCATGGAAAGAGGGAGAAGAATGACACCAAGGAAAATAGAGGCAACATGACTTTAAGTTGCGCTTGGTCTTTGATCAAGTTTGTAAGCAAAGCTAGAGCAAAATATATCTATTTCCTCAGTCTCTCCTTTCTCCTTACTCCTCCTCCCACTGACTGACAATTTTGAAGTCCACGCTTCAAGCACATTGACTGGACGTCTCAGTCAAAGGATTCATTAGGACTAGTTTTGCTGGTATAATGCAATTGTTCCTGTCACTGTATGTTTATTGTTACCTCTATCTTTTGAACTTTATAAATAATGAGTAAGCCCTGCATGAGATGGTTTAGAGGAAAATTAAAGAACAAACTTGTGTAGTAGAGGATTTTAAGGCACACCATCTCAGCTGAAGACATATTCCCCATGCATCCAGAGCAATGAAAAGCTGTCCTTAACCCTGTGCAACTGATAAGCTTGCTTTTCAATTTCAATTCTTTTTAGAATTAACAACCACTCCAAGGTTGTTATGGAGTTATATGCAACATTTTTAAAGAATTTCATTTTATCAGGATGCAGTGACTCTACACTTCATCTATCATCGAGAGAAATCTGTCTTGGGGTCCATTTTGCATGATACTCTTCATCATGTGTAGACGAGAATGCAAAGTTTTGAGGTAACTTTTTTTTACATAGACTACATCCTTGAAATATTTTTCCCAATATACTATTAGTTATGAAAACACTCAGAATGTGTCCATTCTTCTGCCAGTAAGAATATTACCTCTCTGGCAGTTACTGAATATAGTCTCTTAAGAGTTCTAACTATCCTCCATAGTTATTTATCAACTTTCAAATATAATTTAATAAATGTGTTGATTGAAACACTTAACACTTCACATCGAACATAGGTCAATTGGCAATTACCCATTAGGAAAGCTTCAGTTGTAAAATCAACCCACTTCTCCGGGAAATTACCAGCATGGAATTTAAACTTCCATGTCCTGTTCAAAAACACTTAGGACTGTTAAAGCTCTTTCAAGAGTTCATAATTAATTTATTGTACAGTTGTACTGCTAAAAGTAGAGAGTTAATTGATAGACCAAAGTAGTCCCTACATCAGAACCTAATTTATGGAGTTTTGCAAAAGGACAATCCCTGCATAGGGGGAAATAAACCAAGGCTTCTAAAACACACTGGAGCCACTTAATCACTTGGTTAACTCTTCTACACAGTGAATAAATTCTGTGACTTTCAAGATCGCATGTGCTCTTTTTGTGACTTTTATCCCCTTGCCTGCACCTGCACTTCTGTTGTGCTTGGATGACAGAGCGGATAGCTCTGATTCAAATCATCAAGAGCTCTGTGCACTTTGGAGTTCTCTTGTTTTCTTTTCTACTCAGTTTTGTTTGGCCTCAGTGACCCAGATGTAAGGTAACACCAGATTTAACGTATTTTATTAAAACTCAGTACAACCGAAAGAAGAACCCAGCTAGGTTTGACTCTTACAGACGTATTAAGAATTTGAATAACCTCTGATCATTGCTCATCATCCTTGAAGTTATTGTACAGAAACTATTATTGTTTAAAAATATATTATTTCTTTATTTGACAGAGGGGGAGAGAGGGAGAGAGAACACAAGCAGGGGGAGTGGTAGGCAGAGGGAGAAGCAGGCTCCCTGATGAGCAGGGAGCCCAAAGTGGGGCTCGATCTCAGGACCTCAGGATCATGACCTGAGTTGAAAGCAGATGCTTAACTGATTGAGCCACCCAGGTGCGCCCATACAGGAACTATTATATCCTCTGTTAGAGCACTAGCTTTCAAATTTCGTTTTAAAATACTATCCATCCATTTATCCATCTATCCATCCATCATACATTTGTTAGGCACCTCTTATGTTTAAACCATGACGTTGGGTGCTATGGGTTTTACCATAATGTAGCAGATAACCAAAGAGAGTGTGATTCTCAGTTCACAAACTCAAGTAAGCAAAATACAAAATTGTATTTCTTTATTTTATTTAAAGCCCTCATCCTGTCAAGCTGGAAGATAATTCAGCTGCAGTCATCACTAGGTTCCCTGTGCAAAGTTGTGCAAAGGTCCTGGAGTTTTATATATGCTCTGATACATCAGAGAGGTCCTGTGGTTACAGCTGGTCATTTTTTCACACTGATCACTGAGAAGACACTGGGGGGTATAGCCTAAATAGACCCAACAGGATTGTTGGGTTATTCTGATCCTGCTATTCTGTCCTTGGCCATGGATATTCTAGTGGCTCAAAACTGACCTCTTTCAGTGTACTATGCATCCATTGCTTTCAAGGGCTCTCTCAGGGAGCAAATGCTGTTCCCCTGTGCCCCACAGACCTCCATTTCCCCCCCAGTCTAGAAGGATCACTTGCTCTACTCTCCAGGACACTGTTTGCTGGCTTAAGCTTTAGGAAAACAGAGCCACAAAAGGAAGCACTGAGTGGACATCTTGTGCTTTTTGCCTTATGACATCAATCACAATCCCCAAACGAGGAGAGATGCCAGAATCCCCAGAAATTTTCTTGACTTTTATGCTGATGAGACCATCCTTGAAACAATCTCCATGGCCAGGCAGATGTCTCACATTCAGCTGGGCTGTACACAAGTTACCAGCTCTGAGGCAAAAGAGATGGAATTAGCCTGACTGATTTAGGAATTAGGATTCACTGCTGGAGCTTGGAGGTAAGCCCACCCAAAGTGAATAGCTACTACATAGTGAAGTTGGGTAGAGAGTCTTAATGTGTTTCATTACATGGTTTAACAAACTATTTTCACCCTCAAACCTCATATTATTTTCTGTGACTCTGTATATAGAACATTTAAATGCCAGTCTCAGCTTTGGTAGTTGTCCTAGGATACTAAATAAGGGCAGGAGACAGCAAAACAAGAAATCAAAGCTGTGATGACAAACCATTCCATTACTGACCAGGCACATTTCATTTATTTGCCATTCACTGGGCACCCTGCAGGTGCCACATTCTGTACTGGGCACAGAAAATAAAAAGATAAAATAAATAATCCCTGCCCTCAAAGAATCCAAGGTTGCATTCTTCTCACTGATAGCCTCATATTAGCATACCGATTAAAAAATATTCCCTACATACCTCTCTCTGTGTGTCTTGCACTTGAAGCAAATAAAAATGTTAAAAGGGTGGTAAATCTGAAGGCTAGAAGGGTATTTAAAAGCTTACATAACATCCCTAACGTAGTTTCTGGCAAGTGGATTTTCAAATCCCTTTATTCTCAATGCTTAAAAGCCCAACATTACAACAGCTCTGACCACTTCTTAAAAAAATTCAAATGTCTCTTTCTCAGTCTCCATCTCTGATTCTTGTTAGGCATTTAGGTCTTTGGACCACTTGGACCTTCTTGAAATTTCTCTTGCATTGGCTTGGCTTCCAGTTCTCACCATTTAAATTTCTCCTTTGTTTTCACTCTTAGTCTCTCCTCTTAACTGACACTTCCTCCCCACCACCACCATTGTCAACTCTGGTTCTGCCTCACATCCTGGCTTTGTACCCACTCATATCTGGGAATATCTCTCCATCTTTCTGGAACCTCCTAAACTTGATGCACTCAGCTAATTGCAGGGGTTCGACCATTATTTCTTCGGATAATTCCTAAATGAATATCACATTTCCTGTTCTTTGCCTAAATTCCAGGTACCTATTGCCTGGAGCCAATAGGACTCCTCCCCGGAAAAGTTTCAGTATTACCCGGACATCACCAGAGCTCAAGAGCTGATGCCGACTCTCACCACTTGATAACTTTGAATAAGTCATTCTACTATCTAGGCCTCAGTATCACTCCGCTACAGCCTAAGGAGGTTGGGCCAGATGATCTCAAACATTTCATTCAATTCCAAAGACGTCATGCTAATTCATTTCCAAATCTGAATTGATGTCTACCTCAAAAAGCACATTTTTTATCTCACTTTCTAGTTTCTGTCCCATTTTACTTTTGAACTCTGTTCTTTCATATCAACTGTCACCAATGTTTTTCTCTCTTCAAAATGTGTCTTTCTTTTGACTCCTAGTGTTCTCTCTTCTGCCACTTCAACTATGCTTTAATTTAGTCTCCTTTTTACCCCCCTTAACCCAAATCTTCTTTATACCTTTCCTAAAACAATATTTTTATCACGTCATTCCCGGTGCAAAAATCCTCAATGCTTTTATTGTCAATGTCAATCTCCATAGATACAAATAGTGTGTGCTTACCATTTACAAGAGATCTAGGCACCAAGTCTAAGCATTCTCTGCAAGTGCAAAAATTCTTTTTTTTTAAAAAGATTTTATTTATGTATTTGAGAGAGAGAATGAGATAGAGAGAGAGAGACCATGAGAGGGGGGAGGGTCAGAGGGAGAAGCAGACTCCCTGCTGAGCAGGGAGCCCAATGTGGGACTCGATCCCGGGACTCTAGGATCTTGACCTGAGCCGGAGGCAGTCGCTTAACCAACTGAGCCACCCAGGCGCCCCTGCAAGTGCAAAAATTCTTTTAAAATATTTTAAAGTGGATTTGTGGTTTACTTCATAATATTTCCATGTAATAGCCATGTATGATGTAAGGATATTGGGTGTGTGGGGGTTGCTGCTGAAGTGGTTAAGTGTGTGGACTCTGTAGACAGACCTGCATTTGAATCCCACTTCACTTCTTACCAGCTGGGTGACCTTGGACAGATGACAATCTCTTTGCTTCTTGATTATCCCCATCTGTCAAACGGAGATAATAACAATACCTATAATATAATTTTGTTCTGAGGATTAAGTAGTGAATGTAAAGTGCTCGGCATAGCTTCCGGCCCATGATAAACACTCAGTTTTGTGTTTGAGCTCCACACTCAACAATTAGGACTAAATTCTTTTTCCACTCCTTGCTAGTTCTGTGACTCTCTGCAAGTCTCTTAACCTTTCTGAATTCCCTCATCTGGAGGTAATGGTAGTACTTACTTTGTAGGACTGCCCTATAGATAAATAATCTGAGGTGGATTTACCATGAAATGAATAAAGCTTAAGCTTCAGAGCCTCTTATTTTCCAGGTTCCTCCCATGACCCCAGTACTTAGCAGGGTGGGGGTGTGGGGGGTGGCTAGAAATCCACTTATATGGTTATATGTTTTTATAAAATTTACAAAAATAAGATGTTGCATCCACACTTGGTTATGACTGGTGGTACTTTCTACTCCAACTTCACCTCCATCACAGTTCCCCTCTGGGTGGGTGAGGTTGGGGTGGTCTGTGGCATTTGGGGGATGTCGCCAAGGTAAGACTGTGTTGGGGATTCATTTAGTCTAGGTTTATGGGACATTTGTCTCTGATTCACACAACTTTTTGTATAGTTAAGTTAATTCTAGCTGTCCCTCGTGTAGACGGGATTTCCAAAAATACTGCCACCCAGCTTGTGGCATGACTAAACACTGCAGGGCCAGAGGTCATGGTATGAGCATGCTCTACAGTGTCCATTGCTGATGTATGTGGATAATGGTGGAGAAACTAGGTGTGAAATGCACAGAACCAGGAACCAATACCTGTATTTTATTTTTGATGCCTGCAGCATATTCGATAAAGTTCTAATACATTATTTTAGCTGTAAGTTGGAAAGACACTTTGGAATATTTCAATAAAATAAGTAAAAAATTGTAGACTTTTGATTTGGTCATATCTTTTGTCATCTTTAAATTTACTAATTATTAAGGAACTAAGTGAAATTCAGGTAAAAATTAATGAAATTCGAAGTGGAAGTGTTAAGGTAAGTGATGGAATCAATGTAAATTATTCTGCTGTTAGAAAATTATAATAAAAAATAGGTTATTTCAAAGGCTGTAATTAATTAAAAGGAAGAGACAAGGTTTGAATACAACAATAAATAGGCTCTTGGATTGTTTGATAATCAATTCATGAAGAGAAGTGAATCATATACACACTAGAAAAAGATTTACGTATTTTTTTTAATGATTTTATTTATTTATTTCAGAGAGAGAGAGCACAAGCAAGGGGAAGGGACAGAGGGAGAAGCAGACTCCTTACTGAGCAGAGAGCCTGATGTGGGGCTCGATCCCAGGACCCGGGGACCATGATGCAAGTGATTTGCATTTCTTCATGATTGCATGTTAAATAATGGCAGTGACAGAGATATATAAAACACTCATAACCACCATGACAACCAAAGATAGCAATTAAAAATTGGCTAATTGTCAGGGCGCCTGGGTGGCTCAGTCGTTGGCCGTCTGCCTTCGGCTCAGGTCATGATCCCAGGGTCCTGGGGTCAAGCCCCGCATCGGGCTCCCTGCTCAGCGGGAAGCCTGCTTCTCCCTCTCCCACTCCCCCTGCTTGTGTTCCCTCTCTCGCTGTGTCTCTCTCTGTCAAATAAATAAAAATAAAATCTTAAAAAAAAAAAAATTGGCTAATTGTCAATTTAATAGTGTGAACACTCCCTGCACACACACCCACCCCTGCCACACACACACAACTTGAAATGCCCCAAAGTCTTACAGTTTATTAAAAAAAAAAAAAAATAGTAGGAGCCTTTACTGACCTTGACAAAAATCTGGAATATTTCTGTAACTTTACCAATAATGATCTGTGAAGCTACATAATGCTTTTGTAAACTGTTAGTAATAAAAATAAATTTTAAGTAGGGGAAAATTTAAATTAGCTTCCTCTTCTCTCTGTGGAAAAGCTATCACTAAATCTTTATCATCAGAAATGCAATCAAGGGGCGCCTGGGTGGCTCAGATGGTTAAGCATCTGCCTTCGGCTCAGGTCATGATCCCAGGGTCCTGGGATCAAGCCCCACATCGGGCTCCTGGCTCAGTGGGGAGCCTGCTTCTCCTTCTGCCTCTGCCTCTCTCCCTGCTCATGCTCTCTCTCTCTGTATCTCTGTGTCTCAAATGAATAAATAAAATCTTAAAAAAAAAAAAAAAAAAGAAATGCAATCAAAAGGAATACACTAAAAATGAGGCAACAAAGCTATTACAGAAGTGTGTCCAACATTTATATTTCTCCCCTGGATTTTGGAATGTCTGTGGCTTCATTAGCTTTTCAAAATTTGTTTTGGGGTCTAATTTATATACTGCATAATGTGCTTATCTGTTTCTCAGCTATTAAAAATTTACAATCTATTAGGTATTTTTTTTCATTCTAAGTAAATTCTCATTTTCATACTCAATCTTGTGTCTTAATTCTTTATTCTTTTTCTTTCATGTACCAACCCCCCACACCCCCAAACACACACACAAACAACTGCCTAAGCATGACATCCCACAAAACCTGGATCCACTCCTGGCATTTCTTGGAGGAGTGCCTGACACCCCGGAAGCTCTCAGTCAGTGTTCACTATGATTGCTGTCCCTCGTGTTTTATATTTCTGAGCTTTGGGAGAAATCACGCTCTAAGAGATCGGGGCATTCAGGTTTGTAAGTGACAGTTTCACTTATCAAACTCAAATTCCTTTGCCCACTATTCAAAGCCTTCATTTTCTTGGTTCTAGACTACCTCTTATGCAAACATTTGCTATTGTCCTCAAGTTGTATCCTTGGTTCTATTGTGATTATTTTCTGTTCATTACTGACACTTTGCCTTTGCTTTAATTGAGGGAAAAATTAAGTTGACGTGAAAATGTTGTGTATATACTGTATATTTCAGTGAAAAAAATTTCTAAGTCTCAACTCAGGCATACTCGTAACTCTGTGAAATGAAAGTAAATCTATGTACAGAAAACATACATCTACACACAATTATACTGCTGGCTGTCTCTGAATTGTACATGGTTATTATTTTATTTTTTATATATTTCTGTAAATGCTGACTGTTCTATAGTAAACATTTATTCAGAAAAACATACTTAAAATGAAGTGAACGAAGTAGATTTTATTTAGTTATTTTTAAAGGGGAGAAAGTGTCTTGAGTAAAATGTGCCTTTATTCAGACTTTTCAATAGGCCATTCTTAGGAACCTGGTATTCTAATTGGAGCTTAAAGGCAGGAACCTGGCATTCCTGTGATCTACTCCCAGAAATGGTATTAACTTATTCAGTAGCCTTAAGCTCTTCACTTAACCTTTTAGTTTACCCCTTTATAAAGAGAGGATAATAGCCATTCTTGGCGAATTACAATGGCAAATTAGCTTAGGTTTGTAAAGGGTTTTAAAGACGAGTCTCTGTATTAAATTGCTTTGTAATTTTTGGTATCGGTCAAAGAAATAATGATGATGGTAATTAATTATCTTAAGTGTCTATGTTCCCATGGTAAAAGAAAACAGAACTTTAAAATAATGTATAGCGTAAAAGCTTGGGATGGAGGCAAAATGGCTTGGGGAATGAAAGCAGGCGGGCTTGACAATAAAAGTCAGGCGAAAGCATCAGTGTGTGTCTTTTCTCCAGGACCCACAGAGTTGGTTCTTTATAAAATTTTATTTATTAGGTACCTTTGAGTCTGAGGGGTAGTCAGGGAATCTGGGTTGAAAGACAACATTCTTGGCAATGTTATTTTAATATATGAATAGAATGGAGGAAAAAAACTCTATAAAATTGAGAAATGATTTTAATGAAACCTCTTCCGTGTGAGGTAGCAAACTGAGAGCATAATGTCACTTTCCTAAGCTATTTTCTGCTGGTCAAAAATAAAATTCTCCAAACCTAATTCAACCTAAACTTAACTTAATGGGGAGGGGGGGGAGGGTGATGATTCTCCTGTAATTTCTGAGGTTTAAGAAATTAATGGACTAAATGGAAATACTGATTAAAGTCAAATGGTTTTGAAATATCTTCTAGAGGCAAATGTTACCAATTTTTATCTTTATAAATCATTTGCTCATAGTAAGTCAAAAAATATTAGAGGAGAAAAAAACATGTTTTTTACATCATCAAAAGTGTAGGCGAAGAAAACAATATTATGGAATTGGGGAGGGGGAAGGGTAGCATTTTCCCTGAGGGTGGCGGGGCCTGCTTAAATACTGACAAAAGGCCTGTTTAATTGTTTAAGAAAGTAGATTATGTCTTTGATTTCTTTTGAGGAACACAAGTTCGAAATCAGTAGTGAACATGTGGTTTGCGTTGAGTTCATGTCAATGCGATTTGTTCCAGGTCTTATATCTCTAACTGTCCTGGTCTTATCAACACCAGACTGTGAAGGAAAAAAGGTGAGTCGTGAAGCTCGATCTTTCAGAAGCAGAATGTAGTACAGGAGACATTATATGACCTTGCCCAATGCCCTGCAGTGAGACCGCATCCTCGCCTTAATCCTCATCCCTCCCACCAGTGTCGCAAGGGGACTCCCCTCCCCCCAACGCCCCTTCGGAGCTTTGCTGTGCAAGTACAAAAGCTGTCAAAGGCAATTTTTATAAAGTAAGGTGTCACCTTCCAGACCCAAACCCTAAGACTCAGCCAAAAACTGGCCCAGCAGTTTCACATACTCTCAGCAGCACCCAAGGAAACTTGTCGCCCATTATAAAAGCTTAGCGGGGGTTGATTTTGCAAGTTCTGGCTCTAATTTTGTTCTTTTGAACAAGGAGTTCCTTGCAGGTTTACAATTTTCTTGATTTTACTTGCTTTGCCGTTCTGATGAGCAGCGAGTAAAAACATAGCTCAGTGCTAGGAAGTATTATTCATGGATTTGCTGAAGACGTTATTTACATTGTTCTTTTAGATGTCAGGAAAGAACACACTGTTTCAAAAGTCATGGACTTTTTGTTGTGTTGTGAAAGAAACACACATATCCAAGGGCCTCTGCCTCTGTTTCAAGATACTCCCTGCCTGATTTTCTGTCTGTAATGTCTCAATCACTAAAATAAAAGGAAAACGTAAGTATGGAAGGAAAGTTTGATTCCAAAATTTCTTATGGTTCTTGCGACTAAATGCTTTGTTTCTGGGGTACATTTTTGGTCAGTTAACTAACAAAGAGAGTCATTATTATATAAGGAATATTAATAATAGTAAAAGGTTAAATTTCATAAGGTAATATTAGAGTACAGTATGATGTGTATTTTAATAACCTAACATCTTTCACAGTTTGGCATTTATACTAAAGAACTTCACCTTCTGAGATTTTGGTATTATCTTTTTCAGAGTAATTTTTATGTGTTTTGCATAAACAAATAAATTTGAATAGCAATTTAAAATTGAAGTGAACTCTGGAAATTCTTCACAGTTTTCTTTAATCACTAATTTGCATTTACTAATAGACTCCCTAAGAACTGGGTTGGGAAATCAAGGAGTTAGAATGACTCAGTTGCCTGAATAGAATTCAGCTAGAGAGGGCATTAAGAGCCCTTGGTTTTGGGGCGCCTGGGTGGCTCAGTCGTTAAACGTCTGCCTTTGGCTCAGGTCATGGTCCCAGGGTCCTGGGATCAAGCCCCGCATCGAGCCCGGCATCGAGCCCGGCATCCGGCTCCCTGGTCCGCGGGAAGCCTGTTCTCCCCGTTCCGCAGGAAGCCTGTTCTCCCTCTCCCGCTCCCCCTGCTTGTGTTCTCTCTCTCGCTTTCTCTCTCTCCGTCAAATAAATTTAAAAAAATAAAAATTAAAAAAAAATAAATTAAAAAAAAAAGAGCCCTTGGTTTTAACATCAACTCTCTCAGTTTAAGAGGAGAAAGCTTGCTTTTGAAGCGGCAGGCTGGGTCTGACAACCCAGGGGAGGGTCCCATAGGACCAGCCACGAGGGTCGTTGGCTTCATGCAGGATAGAAATCAAATATGAGCTGGAGAAAGTGAAAACAGAGCTTATTTAATAGCCTGAGTGACAGACAGAATAGCAGACAGAGTGCCTGGGAGACTTGGAAAGGAAAGGAGGATGAGTCTCACCATCATTTGGGGCTAAGGGTGTATATTGGAATGGGGTCTAGGGTACGTGTTCCTTCAGGAGTCCAGGGTAGGGTCCAGTCACAGGTGAGTGTCCAGTGAACAGTAAGTATTACTCTATAATTTACCCAAGGCAGGGATATTGATACCAGCGTCAGTTTTGTTTGAAGCTGAGTTTTGTTTGAAGCTAATGTCCCGGAACATGTTCGGAATCTGGCTCTTCTTAGGTGATAGCAGGTGTTTGGAGCCTAAAATAGAACTCAGAGAATGATTAACTTTCTCGCTCCCCCCTTGAGGTGGGAACATAGCTCCTTTGGCTTATTCAGGGATAAACTATGGAATGTGAGTAAATGGGGCCCAGCCGAAAAACAGCAGAGATGGAGCCTTTCTAAAATGGAGTCCCTTCAGCTTCCCCATCTCACTTTCACTGGCAATCTTTAGACTCTTCCCTCCACCTTATTAATTCCCTTAGTGTCATTACCACATATTCATTTAAATGTAGTCCATTGGCCATAGATCCTAAAAAGGGCAAGAAAGTTGAGATTCTAGGGGTTTTTATTTAATTCAGCTTCAAGAAACATCTTTTGAAGCCAAACATTAAGTATTGTGCCTTATCTATCCTGAGCACACTTGTCCAAAGTGTTGACCGCAAGTTTGGAGGCCATATGCTTCTTCTAATGGTCTTCTGCCAAAGAAGGATCAGCATATGACCATCACACTTTGATCTACACCTAAGTAAAGCTGAGCTTTCCAAGGGAAAATTACAAATTGTTTTACATTTTTCATTTTAGTTTCTTATCTACCCATGTGGGTTATTAACGATTGCCCATATCCATTGAGTTCCACTCAGTCACACTCCTCTAACTTTCCCTGGGTAACTTGCAGTGGACACTGTGAGTAAAACGGTGGGCCACTCATGATTAAAGTCCTTGAGAGTTTTCTCAAGTAAATAATATGAATCACTTTTGAAAAGAATACAACACTATCACAGTCATATACTCTTAATTGAAATACAAATCTTGACCACTGATTTGCCTTATAGTTATGTGTTCCTCAGGTAACAATATTTTAGGAAATAATAACTAGCATTTATTGAACACTTAGTACACTTAGTATATACTAAGTTCTCACTCTATGTTTCACATTCATCATCTCAAATGCTTTCTACCACAACCTCAATAAAGGAAATTTAGGTTAAATATTTTGACATTCTACTTGATTATCAGAGTTTACTACGAAGTAAAACAATAATATGGAAAATCCAAGCAATAACAAGATAATTTAGGCAAAACACCTAATTTGTACTTTATTGAATTATGTAAATCTAGGTAAAATAAGTTATTTTCCATGTAGATGTATGTGCACACCTTTAGAAGTGTTTGGATCATTCAGGTAGTGCTCTGGTTCAATTTTTTGTATCTGAATAGTTTTTCTAAGTGATCTAAAAGTTTCTTGTGTTTGTTAAGATTAATGAGGAAGTCCCTGTGGGAATTCAACCAGTGTTTTACTAATAAGTGCTCCATAAATATTAGCCTGTCTTGTTGCTATTGTTTTGTTATTCATTCATAAATTCATTCAATAGTATTTATTGAGTGACTTCTATGTACCAAATATTGTTCTAAGCAGTAGGAATACAACAGCAAGCAAAATAAACAAAAATTCCTATCTGGCCATGAATAATGAGAAAAGATTTTGTAAGATAGGACTAGGCTGGAAATGAGTTTTATAATAATAGCAACTTCTGAATAATGCTTATTGTTATTTCTCACTATTATATCCCTCTCCTGGACATTGTGACAGTTATTGAGATGTCTGTAATTTTAGCCAATTTGACAGTCCTTTTAAAGTTTTTACTTTTTTTTTTAAATTCATTTGGCTATATTTATAGAGTGCCTCCTATAAGACAGCTATTCCTCTGAAAAGGTAACTCAGAGACATTTAACACTGAAGTGCTAAAATTTTGCACTTACCTTTCTTAAATACAGAAAAATCTTGCATAGACACACAAGTAAAAGCTATAGTAAGGGGGAAGTATCCAGAATGTTAGTATCAACAATTTACAACCCAAAATAGAGACAGTGACAACTTTTCACACTTGTCACCTGTCATGGGTGGGATCGTAGCATAGGTCAGGTATTTGTCCATCCAAGAATTGTTAGGAGTTGAGTAGAACTCCCGGGGAATCTGTGGGCTGCCTTCTTTTGGACCACTGAGCAATGCCTCTTGACCCCCAGCCTTCTGTTCCTGAAGGAGTGAAGTTCAGAAAAGGCATCTTACAGATCTGACAAAGTCTCTGAGCCTAAATACCTTGATTTATGGATTTGTGGCCTGAGGCGCAAAAAGAGGTGCGTTAGATGCAAGAAGAACTGACAAGGGGGCTAGGAGAGGAAGGAGGGGGGCAGAACCAGACCTACTTCATGATGGGCATTAAGTGGTGATTGGTGGTGAGGGGGCATACCCACTGGGTGACACTTACACAGGACTGTCCCCACAAGGAAAACTGATGAAAGGAAGATTTTGGATAAATGAATTACTCATCCACTTTTTTTCTTGCAGGAGCATTTTTCTTTTGTTTAAACTTTTTGGAGGTGATAAAATTTTATGTATCATTATACTAAGACACTAAAATTCAATTTTGAAATTGAATAGTTTAAAGAGAAAGTATAAAATTCAGCCACGAAAATAGCCACCAATTAAAGAAGAGGGAGGGAAGAATCTTTTTTAAAATAAAATTTCTCATTGTTTAAAATTACAGCCAAAGTGATTTTGGGTTTCAAATATATGGAGACATTTGAGAAATTGTTTACATGCTACAGTAACTTATGTAAGGAAACATGGTATGAACTTCCTTTTAGAAGGTGTATGAAAAATATTTGAGTTTTAAGCTGAATAGAAGTACAGTATTTAAATGAGATAAGTGGGGGGGGCTTTGTTAATTTTCTTAAATGTTAATAGATATCATACATAAATATATTGCACCAATAAGCCAGCCCGTAGCTTAGTAGACACCAGGGTCAAAAACTAATTAAAGAAGAAAATTTTCAGTTAGAGTACGTTGTTTCTCAGAGACCTCTATAATTTCCTTTATTTATGAAAAATTGTGCAACATCCATATCAATATAAAATACTTGTAATCAAAATGTTATTTGTTCATGGAAATCTAGAGTAGAACTACAATAGTGATACAATGTCCACATCTCAGCAGCTGTTCTGATATTAAAACAACTTGTGTGTCAAGAAGGGGATGTAGTCTGATGAATCAAGGAAACTTCAAGGTTTGGACTGGCAAAAAGAAACGGACAGACTGTTCCAGATGGATGGATTTAAATGAACAAGGACAAGAAGAAAAGAAGGAAGACTTACATGACCATGAGAAGATGGATTTAGGGAAAACAAGAGAAGAAATGGCAAGTGGGTTGTTTAGAACCAATTACAGAAGGGCTATGCCTCCTATCATATTAATGTATGAATCCTTTGAAGTTATTAATATTTAATATTTATAGTTACTGTTTGTAATAGTTTAATTGAAGAAGGATGGAATGAATGAGTACTTACCATCTATTGAATAAAAATGTTGATATAACAAATGAGTTCACCTTTGCAATTAATTTTCCACAAAATTCTTATACTCGAACATGTGGAAGCTGTGTTTTCCTCAGGTTCTGGGCAGTCTGTTGAGTATCACTGAGTATGAAAGCAATGTACAGTTCCAGAAGACCCGTGCTTCCTAGGGGAAATAACCTAGAATGGTACACTGTGATGTGAGCCATAAGGAGAACCCTTGGGGTGGATGTTTAGATGGATACCCATTAAGCCCTGTATTTACTAAAATTGCTTCCTTTTGCCTGGAAGGAAAATGAGGAAGAATTTAGTTTTAAAGTGATAAAATCTTGTGTAAATCTAGTTTAAATGACCTAACCTAATGAATAATTTACTTCTAAAAAAAGACCTTTTATATTTGCTCACTGTAGAATCAAACATAACAAAAAATTTAATCACTGCGTTTGTGCATTACCAAGCAATATTTATTTTGTTGAAGTAAATATAGAACAACGCATATCTATAAACAATTACTCTCTACAGTGTACCACTTCATTTAAGGATGAGCAATTTCTGTAGTTGAATAGTAAGAAATAGTTGACTCTTGTGTTCTTCCAGAAGGGGAGGTTACAGTTTTGTGTTTTACCACTTTTAGTAAAAAGAAAAAGAAGTCTGAAGATGAGTAGAAGAGAAAGCAAGAAAAATTATGGATAGCTTTACATGTAATTAATAGAATTGGTGATCACGTTTAAGTCCTCTCTTTACCAATGCAGAATGGAAGTGAATTTTAAAATTGTTACACATTATATATTTTGCAAGGCTTTAATTAGTAAAGAAAATCAGCCTTAAAATTGTCTTCAGCAAGTTAATTATATCATTAATTAACAACTTGAAAATAGATTTGGACAATGATCTTTAAAAGTCTAGTTGATACGTTTCATGGATCCTGTGATTTTTATAATTTAATATTAAAATACATTTATTGGAAATTCAGCAATTTGAATAAAAGCTTATGCTTCTTTTTTTTTTTTAAGATTTTATTTATTTATTTGACAGAGAGAGAAAGAGAGAGCACAAGCAGGGGGAGCTGCAGAGGGAGAGGGAGAAGCAGACTCCCTGCCGAGCAAGGAGCCTGACATGGGCCATATGGGCTTGACGTGGGGACCCTTGGATCCCAGGACCCTTGGATCATGACCTGAGCTGAAAGCAGACACTTAACCGACTGAGCCACCCAGGCACCCCAAAAGCCTATGCTTTTTTACATTTTTAGTACTTCAAGTAATGAGTGACTTTTATGGCATTTCAAAAGATCAATACATATTTATTTGGTTAGTAAAATTGAAATGCCGAGTTATATATTTGTGCACGTGAGAGTACGTCTTTTATTTTTTATGAACGTCTTTGAATCTAGGGTGAACGATTTAACAAAGATAGCTTGAAGGAATACTGGAACTTTGGCCAACCAGCTGAGAGGACAGAACTTTCCTTGTGTGGAGTATGGCAAGAAAGCACCTCTTAGTTTTCTCTGGGAAAGTGAAGAGTAGGGTGGGAGATGGGGTGGGATGTGTGATGAGGGGCAGGATTCAAGGGAAGAGCTGCCCTGAGACATAGGTTAGACTTTTGGGGTCTCCATATTTGTGGAGCCCAGCCACCTCTCTTACTGGTCTCATCTAGTCTCTCTGGCACCTCAGAATTCCTAGGGAAATTCGTTTTCAGAATTGGACTATTTGATTCAGAATGCAGATTTTTTCCCCCTAGGAAACACTGGCAATCTGTGTAGGCTTCAGTAAAAGTTTCACACCACTTCCTGAATTTGACAGTAGAATTTGCCTGCATTGTTACAAAGGTTGAGGGCTGTAGGAACACCGGTAGACACCGGTAGGCCTCTTGGCTGGGTTTCTCTAGGTTTAGAACTTAATGTGGATTTATTAAATCCACAATCTCAGATGGGCTTGAATGATTTAGGAAGGAGATGAAAGACAGAAACCGTAGTATTCTGGCAATAAGTTTATTAAAAATCCATCAATGTTACATTTATTACACGAGAAATGTACTTCACATTTGGTTTAAATCCACTTTCCAATCTTCATCACCAGATTAGCTCCAAAAGATATTGCATTTTACAAATTCCAAGAGATTAAAAGGGGGCAATCAACTTGGAAAAAAAAATGCAATAACTTGACACTTGTTTTTCACAGAGGATCAGATTTTCAAAGGGATTTTGTTATTAAGTATCATTAGGGTTAGGCTTAATATCAGGATCCATATAACGAGTCCATGTTACATCCACATTATGGTCTGAAAGGGCCAATATGTTTTTGAAATGTGAATAGTTTAGCTCCTATTTATTGGTAGCCCCCGATGTGCTTTAGAATCTTTCTTATTATATTGTTTTCATGACATTCTTTTGAGTCAAGAGATTACGACCAACTGTCAATTACACTTAAGCGATGGAAGGCGAGGGTAGCAGAAAACTGTGGTACGTTGTTACGACAGCCCTGGTGAACTCAAACAATGAATGAAGAATATGAAATCAAGAAATAGAAACTTACAGATTCAAGTATCAATTTTTAGAATTCAGAGGTATCTTAGAGATCAATGGGCCCAATTACCTCATTCTGCAACTGAAGAAACTGAGTTATAGAGAGAACTTTGTAGCTCCTAGAATGGGAATAAGACAGGCCCCTTCCATAAGACCCCCATTCCTAGTGCTCCTGGTCTCGCAATTGCTTGCTACGCTTGGAGAGAAAGGATCTATAACCAAAGTTCAAAAAGGCTGCAAGTAAAAGGGACCATATGGATGAATGCATCTGATGTTCAGATTACTCAAACATCATTTTTCTGAGACGATCAAGGAGGGTATCAAAGAGGAGGTAAGGGGTGTATGTGTGTGTATGTGTCTGTGCTTCTGTCTGTGTTTTGTTTTAATTTTTAGGCTTGAAGGATAAGCAAATTGGAAGGCAGGGTGGTGAAAGGAGAGATTTCAGTTAAAGCGAGTCGGTGCACCCAGGTGTAGCACAAATGCAG
The DNA here is from genome assembly GCF_004348235.1 of Phoca vitulina. Classification (NCBI taxonomy): domain Eukaryota; kingdom Metazoa; phylum Chordata; class Mammalia; order Carnivora; family Phocidae; genus Phoca; species Phoca vitulina. The sequence continues at coordinate 769,304 of NW_022589717.1, read as the reverse complement.
TGGGTGTGTTTGGACAAGGTAAGGGATCAGTTTGATCGCTGGAATTAAAAAAAATAAAAAAATTAAAACAAAGGTTCCCGTGGAGGTTTAGTAGCGAATAAAACTGGAAAGGTCGCAGAGGCCACGTTGCCAAGAGTCAGCATGGGGAAGGAAGGCCATTCGTATGGATAGCGACGTTAGGCCTCGCTGGGTGAGGGAGTTGGCTTTGATTTGGGGCCCAGGTGTCCCATCTGTCAGGATTCATTACTCTTCTCCCTGGCAGGAGGTACTTGCCGATGGGTAATTCAGATCTGATTATAACAGCATCTGGAAACTACTATAATTTTCTTCCTGCTTTTGATTCCTCAAACCTGGTCATTTGAGTAAATGCACGTGTGCTTTATATGTATATGCACAAGAGAGGGACCCCCAGGTGAAGCCCCAAATTATTACACGTTTGTTCAAAAAGTGTCAGCCTCCTCTAGCTGATCTCATGCTTCTCTGGGCATTAGAATGCCATGAAAATCTCCCACAAGAAGGTGAACCATAGCTCTTAAGGCCATATGTTTTTTGAGATAGAACGTTTGTAACTTGCACTATTCCCAAGAGGTGGAAGTGTTTCTGGAGGGGGATTAAATCTATTTATCCCTGTACATCTCTGAGGGGAAAAGTATTAAAAGAAATTTTATGTTGTGCAAATACTCATTAATAGCCATTTTTATTACACATGCATTAAGGATTCTTGCAATGCCGATGGACAAATTTTATATTTAGTGTACTATTCTTGCAAACATTCCTTACAAGTCATTTAGATCATGTGGCAGTTACTGCAGAAACATGGTACCTTATTTTTTCATATTTATATAGGTTGTCACAAGGTGAAGTGTTAATGACTTTATGATACCTTAGGTGGTTGTGTTAGGCAAATGACTAATTTTTGAATCAAGGACAAAGCAAACTCAAGGTGATACAATAATACTTAATCTTGATAAGTAACACCTCTCTCCCCCCTCCTCCCTCTGACCCCAAATGGTCAAAGATTTTACAATTTATTTTACAATTTTACAATCAATTTATTCTCATTCTTTTTAGACTATTATCCTTTTTTAAAAGAAAATATATGGGTTGACTTAAACCATTTTTTTTTTTTTAATCTTGCATCAGTAATTGCATTTGGACATGCAGTTCTTAAGACCAAATATTTTTTTTTTTTTTTTAAAGATTTTGTTTATTTATTTGACAGAGAGAGACATAGCGAGAGAGGGAACACAAGCAGGGGGAGTGGGAGAGGGAGAAGCAGGCTTCCCGCAGAGCAGAGAGCCCGATGTGGGGCTCGATCCCAGGACCCTGGGATCATGACCTGAGCCGAAGGCAGACGCTTAACAACTGAGCCACCCAGGCACCCCTTAAGACCAAATATTTTTTAGACATATTATCTCCATTGCTACTTGGGCACTGGTACATTGTATTTTAAAGGTAGCTTTTATTGCTCTGCGGAATTATGCACCTCTGTGCTTGCATCTATTTCAAATTAAAATAGGTCACAAATAACTAAGAATCCATTTAGTCCCAAATGTTTATTTCTGAGTTACAGATGTTTACTTTCTTCATTTTTCTATGTTAGGTGCATTAGATTCCTTCTTAACTTTATAAACGAAGTTAAATAAATAAACATTTCCATTGGGAAAATTGGGAAAAAGAATTTCATCAGCTGCAAGCTTCACTGCATTGGTAAATTTATGTTTATTCTGTAGTAAAACAATAATGCATGGCCCTGGCCTGAATTCACAGCTAAAATTTAATCTGTTTAATCGGGCAAGTTCAATCTGAGGTCCTTCTGTCCTTCATAAAACTGTACTCTGGCAGTTTACGATTCTAACAAACCTCTAAGAGTGAGTTACGGTTTGGTGCTCAAACTGGGAATATCCACAGGATTATTCAGAAAGTAATATCCCATTTGGGGGCACTTTATCTTTTTACAATGGGATATTTAATTTTACTATGCCTAGAAATATTTGTCAAAGAGGCAAAAAAAAAATGTTTTTTCAAAGACCTTTGGTTCTTTTCCCTCATTTTCTAAGGTAATTAGTGTAATAATGTTTTAGTTCCTTTGGGGAAAATAAAGTGTTTCAAAGCTGTCAAATGAGTTTTAAAGAGAAGTCAAGGCTGTATACAGGTTAATGAATCATGTCTGAATTTAGGGCTTGAGTTCTCTCCCATCCCCTTGGTCAAGTGTTTTTCAGATAGATTAAATATGGACTGTGAGCCCACAAATTAGGTGTACCCTTACAAAAGACTTTAAGCACCATTGTGCATGCTCTGTTGTCATTTAATGGAAAGAAAATTGGCATTTTTTGAGTACCCACTATAAACATAGTGCTCTGTGTGTTATAAACATTAAATCATCCAATACTCTCTCCATATATATACATATATCTCTATATACTTTATATATGTATCTATATATAGTAGTATCCCCTTTTAGTAAAAAAGGAAACTGATTTTTAGACAGATAATTTTTCCACTTGGACCTGGAAACTAAAGCATAATCTTTCAGGCTCCAAAGTCCATTCTCCTTTAACTTCATTTTTATTTTTTAAAATTAAATGAGTACTGCAAAGATCCATTCTCTTTGTAAAAAACTAGAACACTGTGTTTAAAGCTAAAATACCTTTAAAAACCACCTCTGATCCCAGTCTCCCCTTTCCCTCCGCTGAGACAAGCCATTTTATGCATTTATAATGTGTGTTGTTCAGAACTTCAGTATCTTTTACTTACATATAAGTATCTGTAAAAAGGTATAGCATAGTTCAGTATGTTCTGTTATTTTTATGTAAATAATACTGTGCAAAAAATTATACAGGTTGCTTTTATTGCTCAACATTATGTATTTGAGACCCACCCATCTTGAGACACACAGATCTAGCTGATTCATTGTAACAGCTCTATCTGTGACTAAATCATATTTGAATTTATGTTTGCAATTACAATGAATATTGTGACAACATTCTTTTACAATTCTCCCCGAGCATATGGGCTAGTGTTTCTGTAAGAGTGGGAACTTCCCTATAAGTAGAACTGCTGAGTAAAAGAGTATGTGCATATTTAGGTTTAACACATACTACTCAATTTCTCCCCAAAGTGGATCTCACACTTTATCTTTGTACAGTGTGAGAGCACCCATTTCCCCACACCTCGCCAACTTTGGGGTCCTTGTTCAGCCTTTAGAGTTTTTGCCTCACTGATGGGACTTAAAATGTGATCTCACTGTGGCTTCAATTTGTCTTTCCCTGAGGACTATAGAAGTTCGCCATCTTTTCAATGGTCATTTACATTTTTACTTTTATTTACTTTTTCATTTTTGCCCACTTTTCTTTTAGGTATTGGTCTTTTTCTGCCAGTATGTTGTGTTGCCTATATTGCAAATATTTTTCTTAGCCCACAGTTTGTCTTTGTATATTATAATGGTTTCTTGATTGGGTCAGAAGTTTTCCATTTTGATGTGCTCCATTGTTTCAATGTTTTACATTAAAAAATATTCTTTCAGAAGTTTTCTCCACTCCAAAGTCATGGAGATATTCTTCTATTTTTTCCTCTTGTAATTTTAAAGTTTCCATTTTTATGCATAGTTATGTTAGATGATTGAAATCTGTCCTGTCTCAAGGTTTCCAAATAGTGTAAGGCTAACAGCGGAGACATATCTCTATGGAGAACAAAGTTACTAATTTCTCTGAGGTCCAGTTCAAAGAGGTCCTTGGCAGAACATTCCCAGTCTGACCCCAGGTGCCAGTAAGATTAACCTGCTTTGACAGTTTTTACCAATGAGAGAAACAGGGAATTTGGAAACAAAAGGTACTTGCTGGAAAGATGTACACAATTTACAAGTACACTATTTCATTCTCATTCCTAAAGGTTGGGGGTGGTGAAAGAGATGTATGTCCACAGAAATTTAAGGGTATGCTTAAACATAAAGACTAGAGCCAGATTCTTGTCTGAAGATTTCTGAAAAGGGGATAGCTATAGTAGTAACTCATCCTTGCTGGTCACGAAGGGAACAGACTGTAGTCCGTGAGAGTCCAAAGTTACATTCTGGAAAAACCACACTAACACCCTATTTCCTTGTGAGCCTTTGAGTGTCTGGAAGAGGACTCCAAGGGTTCCCTGTGGCTTCACCTGGAAAAGCATGGAGAGTAACAAAGGGAAACTGAGGCCATGAGACTGGCGAGCTGGTCCCTCAGCTGAGCTGTTGTACACCCAACCTGGAGATCTCTATTTGCAGGGGAACCCCATGTGAGTGCTGCAGGGAGTAAAGTTGCCCCTCAGGAGGGAGGGGGTCGTCTGCGACAGTGGCAACTCAGGTAAAGAAGAATGTCCTTAAGAAAATCAACCTCAAAGCAGACAAATCAGAGCGCAGACACATGGACTGAATTTCTGCTCCCTCTTCTCCTCATTTGCTATATGGAAAGAGGCTATTATGAGAATTTAGAGTGGGGGTGGGGAGAGAAGAGAGCTATTCAACTAGAGAAAGAAAAGGGGAGAGTAAGGAAGATGATCACATCCATTTTTTCCCCTCCCTGATGCCTGAGATATAAGTCCAACAGCTAGGAAGTGGGGCTGTTGGGTTTAAATTCAGGCAGGCAGACTTCAACATTGACCTCTTAATGACCTTTTAATGTTTCTTCTCAGGTATGATATTTGCTCCTAATTTCTGGTTTATATCCATTTTCAGATTCTGGACATTTCTTTTGAGTTCCAATTTGCTAATAATTTTCTTTTTAAAGATTAATAGATGGGATACCTGGGTGGCTCAGTCAGTTAAGTGGCTGCCCTCGGTTCAGGTCATGATCCTGGGGTCCTGGGATCGAGTCCTGCATCGGGCTCTGCTCAGCAGGGAGTCTGCTTCTCCCTCTCCCTCTGCTGCTCCCCCTGCTTGTACTCTCTCTCTCTCTGACAAATAAATAAAATCTTAAAAAAAAAGATTAATAGATGTTACCTTTTATTTGAAAACTTCAGGGCAATTGTTAAATTATTTTTCTGTTAACATGTTAATATAGGGAATCAAAATAATAGATTTTCTAATATTGAATCATCTTGCAGCCTACTTTAAATCTGGCATGTTGTTAGGTATTTTCTTAATACACCGTGGAATTTTATTTGCTAATGTATTAACATATCATTAAGACATTTTTAATTCATGTTCAAAAGTGAAATAGAACTATTCTTTTCTTGTATTATTTGTCCACTTTTTAATTCAGAATATTATAGCCTGTGAGATTAGATGACTAGATTTAATATTTTTCCAAATTATGGATCTGTTCATATAAGAGGAGGATTATGGGCTCCCTGATCTTAAATTTGTCTTGAGCCAGGTGCCTTTTGTAAACTATCTATTGAGCTTCTGTTATTGTCGTTTTATTGGGTTTTCCATTACTTCCAGTTTGGGTGATTTATATAATTCCAGAAAAATGATCCGATTCATGTAGAGGATGTCCGAATTCACTGGTGGAAGATTACTGATGGTAGTAACTGAAATCTGGTAATTTTATAAAACTCTTTGAATCATTAATGGTCCCTTTTATGGCCCAATTGTTATTAGTTGCATCCTCACATCTTTGATTATAATTGCCCTTAATTTGTCTTTTTTATTAGTTTTTTTCTAATACCACTTTTTGTTTTAATCAATTTATTTATTCTTTTGTTGTTTTCTGTTTTATTAATTTATTCTCTTACCATTGTTGTATCTGTCCTCCCACTTTCTTTGGGTTTGTTTTGCTTTTTCCACCCCATTGTTTTTTGATTGAAAGATGTAGTTCAGGGGCGCCTGGGTGGCTCAGTCGTTAAGCGTCTGCCTTCGGCTCAGGTCATGATCTCAGGGTCCTGGGATTGAGCCCCGCATCCAGCTCCCTGCTCAGCGGGAAGCCTGCTTCTCTCTTTCCCACTCCCCCTGCTTGTGTTCCCTCTCTCACTGTCTCTCTCTCTCTGTCAAATAAATAAATAAAATCTTAAAAAAAAAAAAAAAAGAAAGATATAGTTCATTTATTTTTAATACTTCTTATTTTTTTAAATAATCAAGGCTGTATATCTTTTCAATTAAGTACTACTTTGTTTATACCCTGTGGGTTTTTGTTTTGTAGGGCTTTCTTTCTTGTTGGCAAGTTCTAAATATTTGATTATTACTCATTTTTAATTGTATTGTTCTGCTCAGTATATTCAGCCTTTGTGACATAATTTCAGGTTTTTTTTTTTTTTTTTTTAATTAGTATACATTCTAGTCAATTTAGCTTGTGTGTCCTTGCAAGAGGGATTCTGGGAAGCTGTGCTGTAGGGGGCTATGCTTTGGCTTTTATTTTTTGAGTCCAATCAGTGACTCTATCTTGTAGTTTTTTCCTTCTTTTTAATAATTAAAAAAATTAATTGTGATAAAAACACATAAAGTTTACATAAGTGTACAGTTCAGTAATGTTAAGAATATATACACTGTTGTACAACAAATCGGTTGAATTTTTTAATTTTGCAAAATGAAACCCTATACCCATTAAAAAACAACTCCCCATTTCTCCCTGCCCATAGTCCCTGGCAACCGCCTTCCGTTTCTAGAATTCAACTATTCTAGATAGGTCATATGTGTAGAATCATATAGTGTCTGTCTTCCTGTGACTGGCTTATTTCATTTAGCATAATGTCCTCAAGGTTCATCCATGTAGCAGTTGTCAGAATTTCCTTCTTTTTTAAGGCCAAATGGTATTCCATTGTATGTTTATACCACAGTTTGTTTAAACATCATCTTTTGGACATCTGCATTGCTTCCACATCTTACAGATTATTTTAAACCCATTTATATTGATGGTACTTACGTCTGTGTTTTGATTTTTTCCTCTTATTTTGTGTTTTCTCTTTAGTATTCTCTCCTTTTTTTTTTTTTTTTTTTTTTTACTTTTTCTACTTCTTCAAAATATCCTGAAAATTTTAACATATATTCCTAACTTTTTCTCTGACAATATCTAGAGCCAATCAACCAAAATTAGGTCCAAACCTTAACATGCTTTCACTCACTTCTGCTTTCTTCTGCATCCTCTGCATATATATATATATATATATATATATATATATATATATATA
>NW_022589717.1:740327-762106 GCF_004348235.1 Phoca vitulina | reverse complement strand
ATATATATATATATATATATATATATATATATATATATATCTTGTTTGCCGTGTTAACAATGTCTAGAATTACAGGTCTAGGTTGATATTTTAACTGATTTTTGAAGTTTTGCAATCCATAGTGATGTAAATTTACTTATTTATGTTCATCACTGTTAATTATATCATTGCCTCAACTTACTTTTATTTCTTTTCTTGCTGGATCACATCTTTCAGAGTCTTTCAGTTTTGGGGGCAATCAATGTTGTGAATCCATCTATATCTGAAAATGTCATTATTTGCTTTTAGGTTTGAATGGTAATTTGGTTGGATATAAAATTCTAGGTCCAGTTCTCTTTTCCTTCATCAGTTATGTGTTTTAAGAGTTTGATCATTGCTTTGCTGTGTGTGATATTGCTAATGAGAGGACTCATGAGAATCTGATTCTCATTCCTTCCTGAGCTTTGTGTTCTGTTCCTTTTTTAGTATTATTTCTTCATTCATTTCCTTCTGAATTTAACTATGATGGTTGCAGGTTCTCAGTGGGCCCTTTAGATGTGAGATTTTGTGGCATTTACAAGATCATCCTGTTCGCTACCGACAAAATCAACTCTCTTGACTCAACCTTATGCTTTTTATAATGGTCATATGAGGGAGGAGATCTTACAGATTCGATTTAAAAATTTTAGTCATCAGATAGGTACAGTAAGAAAAAAAGCCCACTAGCTTATAAATAAAGAACAATTGGATCCAAATTGTGTTTCTGGCAAATGAATTAAGTTGAAATTACCTGCTCAGATGGCTGAAGCTTTTTATTAATATTTGTGGAGACTTTGATTTTCCATTTATCTAGTTTCCAAATAGCACTTCCCTCTTTTTTTCCTTCTGATGTGAACCATCTCCCTAGAGTTTGCATTTCCTAGAGATGGTTCTCAGGTCCTAGAGAAGACAGTAGAAAATTTATCTCAGAGGCACAGAGAAAGGATGTCATTTCCTCCAAGAAGGAGTTTTGAGCATATTAGCCTCTTGTCTGAGGTCTGGGTAATTACTATGTAAATTTTCCTTCTTTTTCTTACATGCCAGAGTTCTGTTTCCAGTGTCCTATTCTTTTACAATATCTGCAGTCTGAATAATATCAAAGGGCTGACTCATCCACTCAACTACATTGTCTTCAATTTCCTTCTTTTATAAGGCTGAAGATTTCCAACTAAGATGGAAATCAAGAGTCTTATGTTTTAGATTTAGAATTGTGTGTCTTTGAAATATTTTAAGAAATCATTCCACAAAAACTTCGGACTGTTTTTTTTCCTTCTGGGTATATAGTTCCATTTCGGCTTACAAGAGAAGCCCACTTCCTACTCCCCAAAAATTTCCTATCAGGCTCTGAATATCAACTTCTACTTAGGCCCACTTCTAATTGTAGAGCTTCTTATAAAAAAGCCTTTCAAATATCTTATTATCGAGTTTCAGTCAGGACAAACAATAAATATTCCTGATTAGCACTGACCCTCTTTTAAAAGTTCTTTTTCCCTTTATCTTTTAAAACTAAAGTATACCTACAGGTGACTCAAAATCAAAACCAGTCATCTTTTTATGACTTAACCATGGATGCAAGAGACATTCCCAAAGAAGGTACAAAAGATGCAGTCCTCCCTCGACCCAGGGCCACTCTCAAGGACAGCCAGAAGAAAGCAAGACAATTTCTGAGCTGGTAGCAGTTGGTAGGACACAAATCTAGACAAACAGGAAAACAATAGCCATCCCTGGGAGGGAAGGGAGCGATAACCACTGGGTACCCCAAAACCAAATTCAGAAGAGTCACAATTCACAGAACTAATTCTTACAAATGTTTTTCTCCTGCTAATTTGAATTCGAAAAAGAAAGGTCAAAATGAAATGTAACCCTTCTCTGTGGACTGCACCCTACAGACAGTGATCTCCAAGAGCTGACTTTGGTAAGCATTCTTATCCTTCACAGGCTTCTGCTGGTTTCCCAGGATCCCATTGTTAAACTAGTTAAACAAGGAGACCATTACACTGAGGTGGTTCCAAAGCTGTGGTGGCCTACATAAGCAAACCAAAATCTAAGTCTGTAAATGCCTCAAGCTTATGAAATCGAAACACCTAGGACAAGCAAACGTTAGCAGCCAAATGGGTTTTAAGCTATTGCGAATCAATGATTTCCTTACTTTGTGTCCACCTTTTCTCTATAAGAAGTTTCTCTCCACCTCCTATCATTGAAGAGCTGCTCACCACTTCCCATTCGAGACTGCCCCATTTGGATCGATTTTTGCCCAAATGAAGTCTTAATAATTTTCGTATGTTTCAGTTAATTTTTTAATACTATCTGCAGGCTTTGGAGCAAGTGGGGTGTTCCAATGTGTCCCTTCCTTGTCACCAGAGTTGTAGGGGAGGAAAAATAATATCTTTCTGGGCTCTTGCCTGAGACTCCCGGTAATAAAAGACAGATTAATAAAAGAAAAACAAACAGAAGTTTATTAACATATATGTATCTCATCTTTTTTTTTAATTAATTTTAATTTTTATTTATTTTTAGTTTTTTTTCCAAGCCACCATCTTAAATACCATCTTCAGCCAAAGACAGAAGATGTTGAGGGAAGACGGAAGAAGCCAGTTATGGGAAGTTAGCAGGAAAAGCATGTTAAAGAGTAAGGTTCGTTATGTGGATTTTAGTCACTGCTTCTCCATAAATAAGCTTCTTGTGATTTAAAATCACCCTTGTCCTCCTGGCACCTAAAGGGAGACGTCTTACAAATGAAGATTTCCTCTATAAATGTAAATTTCCCCAGCAGAGGATAACTTCTCCTCTATTTTCAGAGCTTCTCCTGGGTCTGCTGTTTCTAGAAAATAATCAGCTCAAAATAATCTTTTATGCCCAAAACGCATATTTTGAGGTGGCATATTCTGCTACTCCTCAGTAGTAAGAAGTCAAAGGAGTCCATCAACGCTTGAGAAACTTTTGTTATAAAGAATTAGAGAAATGACACAAGAAAGGTAGAAAACATGTGTACATATTAAGTTTATTCTGTATACCAGCCAGTTGCTGTTTACATATAGCCGCACAAGTTGTGCACTGCTCAGCCTCGGAGGGAGACGCTGTCACCGACCGCGCTCTGACGGCAGCCCTCAGGGGCATGGCAAGTATGACGTGAGTCACGCTGTACTCCAGCACTACTTCTAAAGTGGGATGCGGGATAGGTAAGGATATAAAATGTAAGACACAGCCCCCTCCTTCGAAGACCTTAAAATCTGAGTAGGTAGGTATGAGAAAGAAACCCCCCCACCAACACACACACCTAACAATATAAGAGAGTTATTTTTAAGTGCCAAATTAATGAACAGACAACAAAAACTCTGGCTCCATAAAAGCAGGAGAGATCACTTCCAATTTGGGTGCTCAGAGATGGTTTCATGGGAAAGATGAAACATAAATTGGACCGGCAAGGATGGTAGAAGTTAAACAAGAACTTAGTAATGAAAAGGACATCTCAGGCGGTGGAAAATAAGCACAGCATTGAGCCAGGTGTGATAAAGTTTGAGGAAAGAGACAATAAGTGAATTTGATTGAATGAGGAGTCTAAAGGAGTAGGGGGAGTTCAGGTTGGAAGGGGGAGATGGAACAAGGTTGTGAACAGCTTTTTGACTGCAGGATAGGATTTTTGGACTATTCAGTTGGTGTGTGGAACTATTCAAGTTATTCAAGAAAGAGAATGTCAAGGTAATATTTAAGGAATCAGTCTAGCAGTGATGTCTACAATTCATTCAAGCAAAGAAAAGCTAGAGTAGCAAAATCGAACGTAGGGCTTTGAGGGTCTAGGCCATGGATAGTGCCAGTCCTATGGGAAGAGGCAAGACAAGAATGAAATGAATCTAGGGCTAAGGCATCTATCCGTTCAGCAGGGAGTCAGTATTTCAAGCACAGATGCTGGCACAACTGTTTCCAGAGTGGGAAGATCAGAGTGATTAAACATATTGAGGTCGTGTCACCAAAGGTCTAAAACAAACAAACAAAATAAATCAAGCCAGTTTGTTTTGGTTATTTAGTTATTTTAGCTATTTACTATTTGTCACTGTCTATTCTTCCTAGAAGAGTGTTTGACTCCTATGATTGCAACTAAATATATTACATGGGTCAAAGAGGTTCTTTCTTAATATAGTCAATACTTAGAAATTTTTCAGATTCTACATTAGAGCTAATTGTCATATGGAATATTATTGGGATAGGAAATAGTTGTCCTTTGAAAGAAGTGATGTTGGTATGAATTTCAGTGTGTTCTTTAAAATAAGTTAAAACTCTTCAAAGCTAGTTAAATTAACAATTTTTTTTTAAGTAGGCTCCACACCAAGCGTGGAGCCCAGTGCAGGGCTTGAACTCACGACTCTGAGATTGAGACCTGAGCTGAGATCAAGAGTCAGATGCTTAAGCAACTGAGTCACCCAACAACTTATTAATTAAATTTGCTATATTATGCTATGTTTTTAATTAAATTGCTTTAATTATATTATGCTATGTAGTTAATATAAATTTGCTATATTGTAAGTTAGATTTGCTGTATTATGGATTTTTAATGTCTTCCTTTTGGAAGTTCCACAGCTACTATATAATCATAAGCATAAGAAATATTTTACTTACCCTACAATCATTTTAAGTTTCCTGGGCCAAATTCTTCCCTCAGATGTACTTTTTATAACTCACACTGAAGTGAGTGGAAATTTAGCTAGACTATCTGAGGGCAAAATTTGGAATCACATTTGCAAAGATATTGACTTTTCCTGCATGTTTTATTGAGAAATTGGACATTTAAATAGGCTAGGATTATCTGTAATAAAGTATTTGAACTTGATGCCATTTAGACATACTGGGAAAAGGAGAAAAATAACGTTTTACTGCAAGTTGCTACTTTTCAGATTTTGACTTTCATTTCCCCTGGAAAAAAATATAAAACTGGAGAATTAAACACCTCCATATTTTTCCCTACTGAGCTGGAAAGTTAAAAAGCATTGCAATTGCCTGAGTAAAATATTTTTTATAGCATACAATAACACTGGAGCTGCAGGAGATTGTCAGAAAAGGGGAAAGGAAATCGAAGTGTAGAAGAGGAGCGTGTATGTGTAATATTGGACCCAGGAACCCAGAATAAGTGAACCAAATAGTTTTAAGATTAACTCATATTATTTCATCTCTATGTTCACATTGTGCAATCATTACAAAGATTTCACATGGTTCTGGGTTTGTTTTGTTTTGTTTTGTTTTGTTTTTTTGGTGTTGACCTTAATTATCTTGGCTAAATAGTAGAGGAATGCAGTGTACCCAGATGAAACTCACTCCTGTGTAGACAGAATTCTGCAAGGGATCTGCTTCTTGTGCCCTTGCCCACTCTGGGCACCAGACTTTTGATGGCAAAGCACAGGCAGAAGTCATTCAGTTCTACTGCTGGTATTTAATTACTTTTGGAGGAACTTTTTTAGTTCTTAATGAAAGATTTGTTTAAGGTGATTGTGCCCATCCCCTTAATGAGAATGACCTACAGTTTATTCCTCACACCAATTTATAATTTGCTACGTGCACAGTGTACTACATGAACTATCTACATGTGTTGGGTGTCAGTATTTGTGCCGTGTCCGCCCATTTCCTAACCTTGTGTGTAAAGAAACACTTCTGGCCCTTGTGAATCCTCTTCTGTGTCTACCATGTTTAATATGTCCCCACAACTGTTCTTCCAGGTTAAAAATGTCATATCAGGTTGTACCTTCAGGAACCTTCCTGCCGAGTTTCATATTTGCTTATGCACCTCCTCAAACATTTTGTCCATAGATTATCAATTGTCATCAATTGACGTCTAGAAGAGGCTTTACTTTTCTCCTGTGAGCTCGGCAAGATGGTTTGTTTGTTTGTGCAAGACCATAGCACTCTTGTCTCTAAGGTGAATGCTCCATATTTGTGTTCCCTTCCTATCAGTAATATAAATGCTAGCGTGACAGAAATACTATTAAAGCCTCCTTATAAGAAACGCTTTATTTCCCCACAAATTCACTCTGCCTCCAACTGGGCAAAACCACAGATTGCATGGGACAACCTTTGACATACGTTAAATAGACTCTATTTCTCTTCTTCCCACCCTGAAGTAGAAGTATTGGCTACTATATTATTTTCATGTGCTGTTGAATTTGTGCAGTCTCATCGCTTGTATTGCTTATTTTTTGTGCTTGACACATTATGAGTTTCTATAAACGCTTCTTGCAGGAGTCTACACTGATCTCAAAGATTTATCTTTTAAATACATAACATGTAATTTGAGTTAAAAATTGAAGACCACCTACAAAGTTTTAAGTAAATGGGGAGTATAATCAAGGACTTCAAACTGATAAAATTAATACACTTTAACTTGTGGAAGGTTTATTTCCTCCCCCATTGGGAGACACAGGTGGTCTATGAGCCCAGAGAAGAACTGTTTCCTACAAGTTCTCATTGGAAAACTTTAATATCCTGCTGACCTCTGTGGAAGCATCCTTGTCCTCTAGCCAGCATTATGCAGCTATTAGAGACACTCTTCTTGTCCTGGAAGGATGATTGGGGGCCGCCATGTGCCACGGTGCAGATTAATAGACTCACTTCTGGGTAATTAGAGCAAAACCTAGATGGCTTGGTGAAGAACACTAAAGTATAGCAATGAAACGTAGTCCTAATCCATGGTAATAATAACAGTAACAACAATTTCTGTTGATTTTGAACCTATTTTGTGGCCAGGGTTCTGGAAAGTTGGCAGTGTGATCCTCACTGTAGTTGTAGAGTGGCTACTAACCTTTCCTATGGCCTCATGTTAATACTTCTCAGCCCTGTGACTCAAACTCATACTCTGATTCCCAAATCCTTGCTGTTTCCATGGCTCCCCACTACTCCTGCAGAGACTGGGAAGCACTCCTAACAGAAAGGAGTTCCCCATGGTGGAAACAAAGGAGGGAGACTATTTTGGCAGTTGTGTCTGGGGAAGAGGTTTCCAGAAGCTATTTTTGTGGGTAGCCTATATAATTTACCACAGACTCTACTATGGTCTGTGTGATTTTTTTTTTTTTTTTTTTTTTTTTTTTAAACTCTTTTTGCTTCCTTCTGGCCTAAGATTCCTTATGGTGAAATTTTGCAGAAACGTTCAGAACTAATGACTTGAAGAATCAGCATGATGCCAATTTTTTTTTTTTTTTTTTTCCCACAGCTGCAGAGTGGCCTGCAATAGAGACTTATAATAACTGAATTCCTTAGACACAGAGAGCAGCAGTGCAAGGCTGGCTGGATTATACTTCACGGAGGAAACATTTGACCCAATGCTATAAGAGGTGCTGTTGTTTTTGCCATATTTGATTATTTAAAATTTTTTGGTATCTTTTCTCCAGAGAACATACCTGTCACATAGCCAGAAGTCTTCCAATTTGGTTTTCCGTATGTTGACAAGTTTCTTATAATAATGGGTTTAAGTTACCTTCAGGGCAAGCAGTATTGGTACCTTTCAGAATAATATATTGTTTCTTATTTCTGTCATGTATACAACTTAAATACTTCCCAAATTAGGTTTGGATATAAAAGCTTAAGATCTATAGACCCACTTTAGCAACAGAAAATTTTGTTGGTGTGTTAGAAATAAGTGACATTTTAATATACTATGGCCTAATTACGAAGACTTTTTAAAACACAGTGAAATAATGTTAATGAACATTACTGTCTTGAAATCACCTGCAGGACTAAATAAAAAACAATATTCTTCGTTCATATGTAAAATATGTTAACATAGTCCTTGGTTACACCTGGAAACAACTGAGAGAAATTTTAATATTAATGATTGCCAGTGTTAACTTGCTATGATCACACACTCAGCCTGAGAGGATGGAGTTAGAAGCTTACCTTTCTGGTGATGAAATACTCTGTGAAACTTCAAGCTGTCGAACATAAGAAAGAAACGGTAGAGGAGGCCTTATGGAGACCCCGATTCAGTGGGAATTATATCATTGGTTGTGTATGTGCCCCTTCTGATAGAGAGGTCACCAAGACATCAGCACTCAACTGTGATGTTTATTTCAAATAACATTTTCTAAGAAAAGGATGGTTCGTGCCTCTCTGTGCTAAATAATTAGACATTATTATGATAATTATTATTTTACTCTCTACATAGTTTTAGAGAGTTTATAGAAAATGATTAAGATTTCTCCTTACTCATTTGGAATGGTATGCTATGAAGGTGACCCCCTCCCCAGTCCCTTTTATAATAGTTCAGCTTTGAAGTCACCATTTTATTTCAATAAGGGAAAAGGGAAACCAGTAGAACAAATTGTGAGGTTCTGACAAACATGGGAGCATTGGTATTGCTTTTTGGTTAATTACTGATTCTTCTTAATATTACCACTTCTGTGGATTAGAAATGTGTGGATGAGCTAGGCTGTGGTTTTAAATAGGCCAAGCTTCAAAATATGTATCAGGTTCAGGGAAACTTTCTGTAAAAGCAGTGTCTTATCTTACAGTCACTCTGTGCAGAGGAAATGTCCTTGGAGAATCACAGGACTCGATCTTCTCTTCAATACAGTTGATTGAACCCAACTGGAGCATCTGACAACAGAGTAAGTATTTTATGGACTTCGGCCAATCAAATTTTCTGTCCAGTTCTAGAGGAGGAGTTGGATGGGGCATTGGGAGGGGAGTTGAGAGAGGGAGAGAGAGAGAGGTTAAGTGGAGAGTTCCTCCTCTCCTAAAGCCTCATGGGAAATGTAACTGGAAAGTGAACCAGACTGAATGAGCAGGAGACAGAATCAAGGACATAGGAGTCGTCAGTCCTGGGTTTGAATTACCTCCACCACTTCATAGATGTGTGAAATTGACTTATGACTGATCACTTCTCTGGGATTCAGTTTCCTGGTATGTAAAGGGGGGCAAATAAAATTTACTTTGCCAGACTGTTATGGTAGGGCTGTTAGGGTTTTAAGATAATGGATACCAAGAACCTAGTCTGGTTTCTGGTGTATACTAGGCTCAATGCATGGAAACTATTATTCTTGGTTTCCTCCTTGGTTTCCTCCTCTTAGTTTCCTTCAGCTTCCTGCTCCATGAACAGCATTGACTTTTGGGGCCATGACCACTGATTTATCCTTTGGCTTTTCTTTTTTTTTCCAGGGCCCAAGGCATCAAATTTTTTTTTTTTTTATTATGTTATGTTAATCACTATACATTACATCATTAGTTTCTGATGTAGTGTTCCATGATTGTTTGCATATAATACCCAGTGCTCCATTCAGTACGTGCCCTCTTTAATAACCCATCACCAGGCCCCTCCCCCCTCCCCTCTAGAACCCTCAGTTTGTTTCTCAGAGTCCATAGTTTCTCATGGTTCATCTCCCCCTCCGATTTCCCCCCCTTCATTTTTCCCTTCCCTTTAGCTTTTCTTTTTACAACATTACTCACTCTAGTCCGAATAACTTCTAGGTTTTTTCATGTTTTTGTTGTTGTTGTTTGTTATTTGTTTGGTTTTTGTAATCTCTACATCTATGTGGGGCTCAAACTCACGACCCTGAGATTAAGAGTTGCGTGCTGTACGGACTGAGACGGCCAGGTGCCCCTAGGTTTTTTTCTAATTAAAGGATTTAATGACTATGTTCTGGTACCACATATAAGTCTTTGGTATCATCACTTAAAACCAAGAGATTAAGGAAAAATAAATATGCAGACTTTTTCAGGTTTCAGGGTCATCTTTTCATGGTGCTGTTGCTATTGTAGAATCAGTGCTAAGGAGAAATGATTTTAGAGCAAGAATCCAACCACCCCACTATGGATTTTATTTTCAGAAATTTTTTTTTTTTTTTGAGTCACACTAAATAGATCTTTATTCTTTTCTTCTCGGGAAACTTGATTTCATATTCATTCACTACAAAATCCTTCTGACTCTCAGGAAACTAAAGACAAATAACGCTCAGTGTTTTGTTTTGTTTTTTTCTATTAGGCTTTTATTCTATCATGGCAGTTGGAAACAATCATTAATAACCAAGACACAATCAAAAGAATTCTGGTGAAATAATTAATTAATATAGAATCATCATTCAAATCTTTTCTTGTAATGAAAAACAAGGCCTGCACCAGCACACAAGTTTGAATTCAATAAGTAGAGTTTGCTTTAGGCATATCAGTGAAAAAAATTTCCTCAGAAGCAAATTTGAAAATAAGGAGACATGTTTTTAGAGTCATTTCTCTTGCGTCAAAATTTTCTAGAATAAGTAAATCAGGTGCATGGTAGTACTTTGATGTCAATATTTTGGTTTTCTTACTTATTTTTTAAAGACTGGATTTAAACTCATGATATAAAGCAGACATTTAATTTCCCGTTTTTCTAAAGATAATATTGAAAGGTCACGTTCTAGCTTTTAAAGTTCTAAGAAGTGACTCATTGTACAACTACTGTCTTTACAGGCTTCAAAATCAAATTTCCGGTCAGTATTATGCATTTTGATTTGGCAAACATGTATCCTATTTTATGTGTTGTAATAGAGATTATTATTAAGAGCTTTTTATTACTGATTTCCATCTTTTAGGCAGATCTTCTGAACACTCCATCATATAGGTAAAAAGAACATTGTAGTCTTTGATGAAATCTACTGTTTGTGCCAATTATAACAAAATCTCTGACAGAGATTCATAAAAGATCTGGAAAGTTTCTCATTTTATTACTTCCAGACTTATCTTTACACACATTTATTTTTTACTATTTATTAATTGATAAAGATACATACATTCAGAAAGATGAGCATTCTCAAGCTGACAACTTTGCTCCCCGAAACATAACACGCAACAAAAAGGAAGATATGCCAAACAAGGGTCATCAGTGAATGAGGGTTGTGTCAGACCAAGACCAGAAAACATTTCTTTTTCTCTCTAATGATCAAAAGCTGTGGAAACTTCTGTGCCCAAAGAGACATGGCAGAGCATTTGCTGAAAAGTCAGTGTGGCTTAAGGGCCAGAACTGAAAGGCTTGTGTCTGAAAAAGGACTGAGTGCTCTGGGGAAAATGCCATCCATGGCCAGCCTCTGGATTGTGATCTGGTTCCAGCTGGGCTCAGGGGACCTGGTGTGCCCTGGGTGTAGCACTGGTTTACAGGACCCCAGGAAAACCGACTTAGTCCAGATTCTTTGGGGCACAAGTGAAATTTTGGCATATCATTCATTCACTAGTTTGAAAATCTCAGATTAGCCTCAGAATTGACTTTTAAAGATTTTATTTATTTATTTGACAGAGAGAGCGAGAGAGCACAAGCAGGGGGAGCAGGAGAAGGGAAGGGAGAAGCAGGCTCCCCCCTGAGCAGGGAGCCTGATGCGGGCTCGATCCCAGGACCCTGGGATCATGACCTGAGCCTAAGGCAGACGCCTAACCATCTGAGCCACCCAGGCGCTCCCAGAATTGACTTTTAATCAAGAAATATTTACTGAACACCTGTTATGTGTTTCAAGGCCATTTAATTTCAAATTCCATTCAAATAAACTATTGATTTATTTATTTGAAAGATTGTGTTTATTTATTTTAGAGACAGAGACAGAAAGCCCGCTTGCATGCATGCATGCAGAGGAGGAGCAGAGGGACAAGCAGACTCCACGCTGAGTGTGCTGAGTGCGGAGCCCAACGCCAGGCTTGATCTCAAGAGCCTGAGATCCTGACCTGAGCTGAAACCAAGAATCCGAAGCTTAACTGATTGAGCCACCCAGGTGCCCCAAACTATATTTATTTATTGATTCATTTCCCCTCTACAGAAGATTAGATAGTATCTTCAATGGTGGGTCGAAGGGATGGAAACTCAGAGAATAATTAAGACATTGTTCTTCTCACCCCTGACAAAGCTACTCTCGTATTTTTCAAAAAAGAGGATCATTTATTCTATTCTTTAAAATCTGCAAATATTGTTATTATATGATTTTAATAAAATTCTTCTACTTAAGAAATGAGGAACTATTTTCATTCCAAGGCTTTTCTTAATCAAGAAATAGAAATCATTTCCATGATGTGTGTGTGTTGCTAAAAACAAGACAACAGGCTCAAAATTGAGTCACTTATGCTAAGCTCCATGTTATCAAACTGAGATTCAAACTAATTACTTTTGGCTTTTGTGAAAATGTCATTTTAAACCAGTCAATGCGGAGTTGCCTGATGAGTACTAGATAGGTAATCTGCCAGATGGATACCTGCCATCACCTAAAAGAAAGTAACCTTGCAACAGCCAAGGTTACTTTTTTGTTTAGTATGATTTCCTTGTTCCTGCTTTCTTCTGCCTGTAAAAGTCTTTCATTTAGTACAGCTCCTCAAAGCTCTTTTCTGTTTGCTAGATTGCATGCTGCCCCATTCATGGATTGTTGAATGCAGCCAATAAAATCTTTAAAATTTATTTAGTTGAATTTTATTTTTTAACAGTGTGCTCTTTAATGTTATTTTTAATGGTTTATAAGCAACATCAAATGTTTATAGGAACATCAAATGAATTCCAAAAGACCTCAGAGTAGAAAATTATCAAGAATATCAAGAGAAAAGAACAGAAAGCTCCTAGCTTGTCTTAAAGGAGAAAATAGCTTTTCAAAATTTCTTCTGAGAAGTACCAAACTTTATTAAAACCACTAGGACAAGGCTTCTGTTGTTTCATTGCTGTGATACAGGATTCAACTGTTTGGGCGTTCCCTCCCATCTCCCCCACCTCTCCTGCTTATGTCTGAAGATCTGACAGGTCTGGTGATTTCCAAGCAAGAGAGGACTCAGGAATGGTGTATCTTGGGAAGTGTAAGAACTTCCCCTGGGTTACAGCACCATGCAAGAACTAGTTTCCGCTGGATTTAAATATTAAGTTGTTCGCGACAAATTTTGAATTAACTTGAAATCGATTAGTTGCATACTGTGTACACCCCCTTTCCCTGTACGTTAATCACCATACTTACTGATCCCCTATGAATTCAAATCCCTGAAACAAGCACTAAAAAAAAAAAAAAAAAAGACGCATAACTTAGATGTGAGAAGCACCCAAAGTTCCTAGTCCTTAGGGCGGGCTTTCAGTAGCCGGGCAATAAGCATACTTTCAGAGTCTGGAATTCCATACAATTATTTGGCAGGATACCTCCAGCTGTGTCATAGCCCATTTCGTTTTGCATCTGAAAACAGTAAAATTCCCCGATCAGGAGTACTACTAGCTCAGCGGGGCAAATCCCAGAGCTGGACAAGGGCGGGTCCGTAAGCTGCAGCGCCCTGCGCGGCGGGGAGCAGACGGGTCCTCTCCTCTCGCCGGTCTCTGGGCTTGAGGCCCCGAGGTCAGCTCCGCTCCCGGCACCGCGCCCGGCGCGGGTCCGAGCCGCCAACTTCGGGCCAATCAGCGCGCGGCGTCTCTGAGACCGCAGCGCCCCGGCCCGCGCCCCCCGCGCCCCCGCGGCAGCAATGGCAGCAGCGGCCGCGGCGGCTCCGGGCTGAGCCAGACCCGGGACTAGGAGGGGCTGAGCCGCGGGGGATCCTGGAATCGGCGGGGGAGGTGGGGATTCTGGGAGGAAAACTCCATTTCCTCCTTCCCCGCCGGCCTCTCCCCTCCACCCCAGCACCCCAAATTTCGATGTGTCGCCGCCCGGGCGCAGAGCGCTGGTGCTGAGCGAGGCGGCGGCGGCCGCGGCCGGGAAAATGCTGGGCATGTACGTGCCGGACAGGTTCTCCCTGAAGTCCTCCCGGGTTCAGGACGGGATGGGGCTCTACACGGCCCGCAGAGTGAGAAAGGTGGGTGACCCGAGGGCAGCCTGCGCGCCCCTGCTCCTGCCGCGCTCTGTGCGCCTCCCGGGGTCGCCCCTCCACCGGGGCCGGGGGCTCCGCGGGCGTCGCTGCCGTCGCCCTTAGCCGGGGTCGGCCGGAGTCCGGCGGGCAGGCCGGGGCTGGCGGGGCGGCCTTCGCCTGCCCGCACCTCCCGAGCCGGCTGCGCCACGTAAGTGCCTGCGGGGCGCCCTCCGCTGCCGGCTGGTCCAGGGGCGGAACTGCCGCCGGCCGCCTTGCGGCAAGATGTCTTTCCTTTCCCCCGCAGGAAGTGAGTCCGGATGGAGCCTCCCTCTTCCTCGGTTCAGGGAGTGAGCTGCGTCCCTGCGTTGGCGGAGCCGCGCGTGGGCGGGTGTCTTCATAGGCGCGCACGCAGCCCCGCCGCCGCTTTTCTTCTTTTAGGATGAGGAAATGTGGCCAGAAGCGCCTCACTCGCCCTATAGGGATTGGGAGGCGGCACGCAGAGCGCACTTCAACACAGGCCTTAGAATCTCATTCAGACATGCAGAACTTCCTTCCCTCCTTGCAACATGTGTTTTGTGGATCCTGGGAGGTGCCAACTGGATAATCTTAGAATCTCTGATCTTTTTTCGCTGCTTTAGGATTTTCTCTGACTAGCTCTCTCCTTCCAGAAATTTAGAGGCAAGTGAGCAAGGCAGGCACATTGCACTGTACATACGGGAACGGCTTGGAAATGTTGGATGTTGAGAGCAAAGACCTAGGAGGAGAGAGAACTGGAAAATTCCAGACCTTTGGAGTTGATGAGACCTGTGTTATGGCCCTGTCACAGGATGTGTAAAATCTGGAACCGCGAAGGCAGTGGTGAAGTGCTCAGGGTAATGAGAGCTACCGTTTATTGAGCAGATACTTTGGGCCGAGGCCAGTACTTGGAACTTGACCTACATTAGTAACGTCACCAGCACAACTCCCTTGAGAACAGTAATCCTCATGTAAGAGATGAAAAAACAAGTACTGCAAGGTTAAATTTCCTGCTGAGTTAATAAGTTAGGCTTCAAATCCATGGTTTCTGGGTCCAAAGCTCATGCTCTTTTCAGATCTGTCCCTGCCAGGTACCCCCCTCCGGTCCTCCTTCCCCTGTGCTCTCCCCTCAACAGAGATTTTGAAAAATAGAGGTTTGGGCAAGAGCAGGCTTGTTTCGGAAAGGTACGCTAGCAATAGGTTCACAGAATGCACCCAGAGACACTAGGATGCCTTTCACATGGGTATAAATCTCCCTCCACCCCCTCACCCGAAGAGCAGGAGGAGAACGGTGGACAGGTGCTTCAGGGCTTCCTTGACAGCATGACCTATAAGTATTTCCTAGGATAAGACTGGAAGAAGCAAACCCCATATTTACTTTTTCAAATGGGAGTTTGGAAGAATGCTCAAAGGAGAAAACCAGGAGTAAACCCTTTATCTGAATTTGAGATGAACTGAATAGATGTTTTTGCCAAATAGGTAAATGTCAAAGTCAACATTCTTTCAAAGCAGAAGTTGAAATTCTACTTTTAATCTTTTCTCACAAGATGTGAAAATTCCCAAATGGGTTTTCTTGAAAGTCTCAGGTTTAAGTGTAATCACTTAAAAATTAAACACAGTTCTTAAACACAGTTCTTATTTTGTTTATTGTTATTAATAGTTATATAAATATTAGAATTATTTCATAATCCCTAGTTTTTGTCTTATATTACTCTTTAGGTTTTTAGAAACAGCTGGCCAATGTACATTCTTTTGATACTTTTATAAGTTCCAACTTATTTTTCCATGTACTTGATTATTTGGAAGTTTTTTATTATTTTTGGATATAGAATGAACTGCTTCCAAAATCACCATATATTATTCTATTATTGCAGTACTAAATAGACACTTATCTTTTCCTGGCTTTTGTAATTTCAACATGTAAAACACATAGAGATTTTCATCCAGATCACATCTAGAATGCTAATCTGTATTTCAGGTGAATATGCAGATGTTTGCATTGAATTCAAATGACACACTATTAGTGACATAATTTAGTTATGATCACAAGATACTCAGTTATAAGGTCATTGATCATGGACAGGTTCATTGATGCCAGAAATGATCCGGAGTTAGGCTTCAGCTCCTTTGCCTTCCAAAGGCCGAGGACCACACTGAAGCTGAATAGCAGATTTTAACTGAGTGGTAAGGATGAAGCTAAATGTC
The DNA here is from genome assembly GCF_004348235.1 of Phoca vitulina. NCBI lineage: Eukaryota > Metazoa > Chordata > Mammalia > Carnivora > Phocidae > Phoca > Phoca vitulina. The sequence goes on along the minus strand of NW_022589717.1, from coordinate 746,134 downwards.
CATGAATCCCTTATCTGTTTGCATGTAGTTTCTTGATTCTTAAATATTTTCCAGGTTACCTTTAATAGGCCTACTGGCCTTAAATCAAGGATCAAGGGGTCTGAGAAGACAGTATTTCAGCAACTAAAGACCTTAATTTAAAGCTTTCATGTTCTCTATTCTAAATAAATTTTTTATTACATCACATTATATATATATATATGTTGGAAGTTACAAATTTTTGTCACACTTTTATAACACATATTCTCATATAACACTTATGTTTTAAAAACATAATTGCCATGCAAGCCATCTATTGATTTCAAATTAAGAGAATCTAATCCAGACTGGTACTGAAGTTGGGGGATCTTTCTAGATACTCCACTCCCACTATATTGATCATGTCCATTTGAGAATCACCTAATGCCCTGGCTCCACCTTAGCCCTACTAGGTTTTTCCTTGGCGGTTATCTTTTTTTTTTTTTTTTTTTTGCAGGCCTGCTGCCTCTTTCTTTCTCTCTCTCTCTTTTTTTGTAGAAAGTCTGCATAATGATAATAAAGTGAAAAGGAAAGGACCTTCTTTCCTTTTCTTGCCGTTATGGAAATTAGAGGTTAGATGAGGAGAAAGTCCTTTGGTAGCTATTTCTGTGTAAGCCATGAATTGTTCTTAGAGAAAGAATGGATTAAGACTGTTGGAAGGTCCTTGAGTAGAAAAAGGACGCCTGAGTTTCTTCATGGTTATACACATTGTGATTTGGTAATGATGAGGATAAGGTGGACACTTTTGCTTGCCAGGTGCCAGACCCTGTTCTAAGTGTCTCCTATGTGTTACCTCATGAGCACAGTTTTAATGCTTCAATAAAGATGTGGAATTTTAGATCATAAAGTACTATGCAGATTAAAATTAATATTATTACTCAAAGGTAATACATTAAATATACATACAAAAAAAAAAGTTAAGCAAACAAATCTCTTACTACATTACATTTTTTATATCATGACCATTATTCCCCTTCACAGCTAATGAGATTAATCAGTGGATGGTGGTGGTTGACATTATGCTTGGAACCCAAAATGTGGAAAGGTGAACCGCAAGGTTCCTTCAAGCTCTCAGATTTTGTGATTTTATGGAAAGGGTTAAGGCAGGAAATACAGTACTACCAGTCTTCCTTCTCTTTAGGTCTGTTGCAGGCAGTGGGTTTTTCTTCCCCTCTGGCTTTCAGGCCTTTAGCCATTCATATGTGGCAGGCGCTATGCTAGGGTCTGGGTGTACAGAGTTGAGCAAGACAGACCTGGTCTTCGTCCACAAGGAGCTTGTTTTCTTGTGAGGGGAGATAGGCAGTAAACAAGTAAAAAAGTACAAATTATCATGAAGAGTATCATGATAATTTGAACCTGTTTATCTGGATTGATTTTGCTAGGCACTATATTAGGCGATGGAATTGCTGAATTAGAGTAATTTTTCGTCTGGTCAGGGAGACAGCAAAGGAAATAGTTTCCATCTGATCTGACTGCTGCTATGACATTCACCCAAATGAGGTGGTGAAACTATGGGGTAAGAGATGCTGCAAGATTTCAGAAGAAGGAGAGACACCCCCGCCCCATCATTACAGTAAGTGATCAGAAAATCCAGGGGAATCAAACAGGGCTTTATGGAGGAGTTGAATTTCTTGAGGGTCAGTCAAATTATTATTGTTAAAATGTCTTTATCATTGAGCATTTCAACTTCACACATCTGTTGGTGTGACACCTCAGGTATTGCCTGGGTGACACAGACTAAGTGGTGGACCTGTGATACCAATTTCTGTGAGTCTGATCAGATTTTGTGCTCTTAATCCATTTGCATGGAGTTGAACAGTTTGTAGGTAGAATTGTTGGGAATAAAATGGAAGCAGTCCTTTAAGGGCTGGAAGCCCTTGTGACAGACCATATTGCAGATGAAGGGAGTCGTTTAAACATTTCCACTGAAGCACCACCTTGGAGACTGTGGCAGCCTGAAAGGGTCACACAGCAATCTGAAGTCTGGATTTTCTGTTTACTATGTACTTGTGGGCCTTCTCTCATTTTATTGTACGACGGTCTTCGAAGGTTTATTATTATTCCCATTTTACAGATTACATACTTGATGGATCATTACTTTTTGTCAAAATTTTTGTGGTTGTCCTTATGCTGACCTTTTAAAAGTTTTTTGCCTTTCCAGTTCATTCTTCATTAGCAGGCTAAAGCCTTACCTGATCAGACATGTAGTTATTTTCCTTTATATCTAGAAGCCCTTTAACTTGCATAAGCTGAGCTGGGTTTGTAATTTTTAAAAAGAACCAAAGATTAACAGGAAAGCTGAAAAAAAGCTGAAAAGGAAGTAACTAAATATAAATGAAATAAAATTATGTCTCTCCCAGATTTCTGGTCCCCCAGTTCCAGAAGAAGCAGTAAAGAGCATCGCTGAGGCCTATTTCTACACCACCTGCAGTGAATTGACCCCACTGGGGTAGCTCTGTTCCTGGCTCCCTTCCCTCTCAACCTTGTGCTTTTTTGCCCAAGTGGCTCCTGAATAGCATCCTGTGCCCATGAACCCTAGGGCAGTGTCCCACTCTACTTTGCCTTTCTCATGGACAAACATAGGTTCCTAGTTCAAACTGTCAGATATCCTGGGATTTTATACACAGCTACTTTTCAGGGCAAAATTTATTAACAGTGCTGGGATATGAGTTTCCAGTTACTACTGTGACAAATTATCACATTTCATGGCTTAAAGCAATATAAGTGTATTACCTTATGGTTCTGGAGAATATAAATCCAAAATTAGTGGGCAGAGCTGATTCCTTCTGGAGGCTCTAGAGTCTACCTCCTTGTCTTTTGCAGTTTTCTAGAGGCTGCCCACATTCCTGTGCTCATTCCTTTACCCCATATCATTCTGACCTCTGCTTTTGTGGTCACATTTCCTTCTCTGACTCTGATGCTTCTGGCTTCTCTTATAAGGACCCTAGTGGTTAGATTGGCCCAACCCGGATAATTCAGGGTAATCTCCCCATCCCAAGATCCCTAATGTAATTACATCTGCACAGTCTCTTTTTATCAGGTAAGGTAACATACAGATTCTGGAGATGAGGATGTAAACATTTTTGGTGGGCCATTATTATCCTACCTGGGCTCCAAAGTATAATTGTTCCTTGCCTAGATTATGTGGAACATTGTACGATGACTAATGGGTGGGTCCTTCCCCACATACTGGTCCTGATAAAAAGTACCCATTGCAAGTCTACCACGTTGATGAATATTCTGCCTCATTTTCAGTATTGATTCTAGAGAAGATCTTCAGAGTTGTCATTCATGCAAGAAAACCAGGATGAGTGGTTCCCTTATAATGAGGAGGAAAAAGTATGTTCTTAGAAGTAGAAAAAGAACTTCAGAAGTAATTGAATGTACCCATTCTTATTTTACAAATAATGACACTGGAGCCCAGAGAAGCTTTGCATGGAGGCTTGCAGCTAACAACTGTGCCTTCCATAATACCAACTCCCTCTCTTTCAAATCAAGGCAAACACCTTGGTTCTCTTTGAGGGACTTGAGTAAAGATATAGTGTGGTCAAATCCTAAGTGAAGAATACCGGAAATAAAGGTTCACATCTGAGTTTATGAAAAGAAAATAAGCGGGGAAAAAAAAAAAAAAAGCAAGTTGTATAGGGCTAGAAAAACATATGGGAAAGAGGTACCCTGAAAAGAAAAGTAAGTAAAAGCATAGAGGAAAAATCACCATGCATAAATGTTAATATAAGGAGACTGAATTTTGTGGAATCAAGTGTTTTGTTGATCAGCTTGGAAGGTGAATCTAGTGAAGAAACAATGGATCTTTATGCTAGGGCTAAAATTCTGCCAGTGAGTGTTTGCTTAGATTTCCTGGTGGCTGATGATAACTAATTTGGAAAAATAATCAGAGGAAAAATCATCACCATTGATGCCTGCCATATGTGCTATCTCTTCTTTATGTTTACACATTTACACTCTAGGATAGTGACTCAATGCAGCTTTGTATTTCCTGGTGTTATTACAGATTTTAAAATGTATAACTAATCCACTTAAACTGAGGTTTTCTCAGAAACTTCATATTTTGTTTTGTTGTGTGTGATAATAACAGCGACAGTTAATCTTTTCAACAAATATTTATTGAGCATCTGAAGTTGTTAGGCACTGGGCCAGTTGCTAGCGACAGAAGGGTGAATGCCTGAGACCACAGTCACTGAATGCATCCCACAGTTCATATGCGAGTCCTACAACAAGCCTACAAGGTGGCCATTATTATCCTTGTTTTATAAATGAGGGAACTGATTTTGAGGAAGGTTGTATCAATAATAAGTGGATTAATCAGAATTCGATCTCAGATCATTCCATATATCCTTCTCACTGAAAAAAAAATTTTTTCTCTATACTTATAAAGTGTGTCTATGCTCATATAACACAATACGGACACGCATCTGCTCACACACTTAAAGAGTTATTTTACAAAAATGAGAAAAGAGTAAACTCCTTTCATCATCGAGCATTTCTCATTCAACAGTATCTTATGGGAATCGCTTCAAGTCATCTACTTTGGCTGTAATTTGTTATTTTTAATGACTAAATATGTTTTATGCTGTCAGTGTGCCACAATTTCCATTTATTCAGATCGTGTTTTACACGGTTATTCAAGATTTATCTTCATGACCAAAATCTGTACTGGGCATTATGAATACAGTAGTGAGCGAAATAGAAATTTTGGCTCTTGTGGAGTTTGCATTCCAGTGAGAAGAGACAGAAACTAAACAATGAACATATTAGATAAATTTTATACTATGTTACAATGTGATAAGTGGTACAGAAAAAAGAAAAAGTAGAGCCAGGTATGGATGACTCGGCAGAGTGCATGGATGTGGGTGTGGGGTTGGTGGATATTTAACTTAAAAAGTTTTAAAATTAATGGCATTTATTTTTTTTAAAGATTTATTTATTTGAGAGAGAGAGAGAGAGAGAGCATGAGCTGGAGGGGCAGAGGGAGAGGGAGAGAGAATCTTAAACAGACTCCACACTGAACATGGAGATTGACATGGGGCTCGGTCCCACCATCCTGAGATCATGACCTGAGTCGAAACCAAGAGTTGGAGGTTTAACCAACTGCGCCACCCAGGTGCCCCTAAAATTAATGGCATTTTAAAAAAATATTCTTACTTTTATTTTTATTTTGTTTTATTTCAAGTTTTTATTTAAATTTTAGTTAGCTAATGTATGGTAAAATTGGTTTCAGGTGTAGAATTTAGTAATTCATCATTTACATGTAACACCCAGTGCTCAACACAACAAATGCCCTCCTTAACACCCATCACCCATTTAGCCTCTCTCCCTGCCCACTTCCCTCCATCAACCCTCAGTTTGTTCTCCATAGTTAAGAGTCTCTTACGGTTTGCTTCCCTCTCTCTCTCTCTTTTTTTTTCCCCTTCCCCTATGTTCATCTGTTTTATTTCTTAAATTCCACATATAAGTGACATCATATGGTATTTGTCTTTCTCTGACTGACTTATTTCTCTTAGCATAATACCTTATACTTCCATCCATGTCATTGCAAATGGCAAGATTTCATTCTTTTTGATGATGGAGTAATATTCTGCTGTGTGTATATATTTATACATACATATATATATATGTATGTATACATATATATACACCACATCTTTATCTATTCATTAGTAGATGGAAATTTGGGCTCTTTCCATAGTTTGGCTATTGATTTTTTTTTTTTTTTTTAAAGATTTTATTTATTTGACAGAGAGAGACACAGCGAGAGAGGGAACACAAGC
>NW_022589717.1:640111-740227 GCF_004348235.1 Phoca vitulina | reverse complement strand
GGGGGAATGGGAGAGGGAGAAGCAGGCTTCCCGCTGAGCAGGGAGCCCAATGCGGGGCTCGATCCCAGGACCCCGGGATCATGACCTGAGCCGAAGGCAGCCGCTTAACGACTGAGCCACCCAGGCGGCCCCAGTTTGGCTATTGTTAATAAGGGTGCTGTAAATATTGGGTTGCCTGTGCCCCTTTGAATGTAGAAAACCCAAAAGACTCTGCTTATTTTTATTACTTAATAAATCTGTCCAGTTTTGAAAGAGAGGTTTTAAAATCTCTCACTTTTAGTTCTTCATGCATATATAATACACATATGTATTATATATATAACACATATATATATTTTTTGGTGAAAAGTTGGCTAATTTTTTAATTATTTTGATAAAATATACCTAAATTTTGATAAAATAGCCTAAAACTGGCCATTTTAACCATTTTCTGTTGGAATATAACTAACATACAATGTTATCTTAGTTTTAGGTATACAACAGATTGATTCAACAACTCTGTACATTACTCAGTACTCATCACAATAAGTGTAGTCACTGTCAGTCACCATATAACATTATTACAATATTATTGACTGTATTCCCCATGCTGTCTTTTTTATCTTCATGACTTATTTTATAACTGAAAGTTTGGACATATTTAGTATTGTTATACTTCTGTTTTCTCACTCTTACATCTTCTTCATAAATATGTTTTTTATTACTATATAATGTTCTGCCTTATTTTGTTTAGTGCATTCAGCAATTAACTTAATTCTTGTCTGATATTGACACTATTGCCTTTCTTTGTATCTCTGTGTCTACTCATTTAAATTCACTTTTTATCATTTTCTTTTATATTTTATAATCATATAGCTAGATTATATTTCTTAATGCAGTATTACAGTCTCTTATTTAATAAGAGAATTTACCTCCTTCGTATTTAGCGTAATGGCTGCAATAGCTAATTTCATTCTTGTCATCTTTCTTTATGCTTATTACTTATTTTATATGGTAACTTATTTTTAAATTTTTCTTATTTTGCTGTCTGTTCAAGTCACTGTTCATTCTTTTCTCCCCTCTGATTACTTTGTTAGTTCTACTCTTTTTCTTTAGTGATTTGCTTACTCTTTCCCTCTTTCACAGTCAGATGGATATGATTTCTTTATCTGATAGCTAGAGCTCACCTATTTTTCCCACAAAAACACACAGTTTCTTCTATAAGATGTTTCATTTCCCTCTTCCCTCTTCTCCTTCCCTTCCCTGCTGCCACCCCATGCTGTGCAACTTTGGGGTGCTTTTGCCTTCCTGCTGTCCTTCCCCAGCAATCCTTAAGTTCCCATGAAATGGTGTGTTACTTAATAGAATTTCTTTTAAAAGTATATCTTTGTTGTTTCAAGAGTTGTTAGTTACCCTATATAGTCTACACACCCTATTAATTGTCATTAATTTTGTGTGTATGTACGCCAGCTATTCATTTTATTTTGCCATCTTCTTTCCTTTGTTCTGGTTCATTTGTTTAGTTAGAGACTTTTTGTGATTCTTTTTCTCACCATCATGTGGATAATATTCTCTCTGAATCTGGGTATATCATCAAGTAGCTCTCCTTCCACCCGACTGTAAAGGACTTCCTGGCTGGGTAAGTGATTTTCAGGTTAGTCTATTTCTCTTTCAGCTCATTCTCTAAAAATATTTAGTTGGGAAATCATGGTGTCCCCCCCCAAAAAAAAGTGTGTGTGTGTGTGTGTGTGTGTGTGTGTGTGTGTGTGTATTTGAGTACTCTACTTGAATCTCTTTAAATTCTCTTATGCAGTTGAGGAATTCCTTTTAATTAGAGTATTCTGTCTCCTGCAGAAGTTCCATTTTACAGAGTGTGGTTCTCATTTTTCTTCCTGATCTTTCTCTCTCAGGCAGCTGGGCCCCTTTGTATAGGCCGTCTGCCTTGGTTGTTTTAGTGAAGCCCAAGACCAGGTGTTAGAAAACCCTCTGTGGTGTCAGTCCTTCCTTATAGGCAGAGGGGTCCGTATCGCCATGAGCCTGCACTGGCAGAGAGGCAGTCAATTCCCTGTTCCTCAGCTGTGTCATCTCCTTGTACTTTCCTGGACTGCAAGCATGGAAAAGACTGTGGGCTGTGGCCCCCTCCCCCATCTCTGACTTTCAAAATTTTCTCTGCATTCCCTAATTTCCAGTCCTCAGTGATGGCTCTTCTGCTAGTTTCCAGTTTTTACTGAGTCCACTGGAGAAAATGCCTCAAGCCAGTTCTTTGCCACAACCTAACGCTTCACTTACGTTTGGTTGGCTATACACGCTAGTAGCAGCTGTTTTGCTCAAGAGAAGCAAGTAGCTTAGGGTTGGAGTTACCAGGATAGTGCTCTATGCAGGTCACCATATACCCAGAATCTCTTCTTCCTCACAATTCTGCATTTCCCATTTCAGGTTTATTTTATAAGGGACTCATTTGATAAAGAATGATTCTGTTATGTCTTGGGTACTAGTGCATTTCTTTTCCTTGACATTTGCTCTATCAGCTGAGTGTGATAGAGACAGCTACAGTAATCTAAACCTTGGGGATTAGGTTCTCCCTATAACAAGAAGTTGGCATGTAGGTATCTACTGCTATCAGTTCAGTGGCTTAAGATTTTGGGGTGGTTGTCTTTGCATTCTCTTGGCCTCCAGATGGCTGCTTTAGCTCCAGCTATCATGCTTTTATTCTGGGTGGGAAGAAAGGTAGTAACCAAGGCCCTAGGGTATACTTGCCAGCTGACTTAGGCCTCCTGTTAAGAGACTTTGTGGTAGGTTCATATAATGATTTCTGCTTGGATGTTGTTAGCTCTCTTCCCTATTTAAGTGGGAAGCTGGTAAATGTAGTTCTTCTACCTACATACATTAGTGCCCTCAACAAGTTCAGCATTCTAGTACTAAGGAGTATGGATATAGCTAGCCGATTTGTCTCTGCCCCTACAGTCATAGTAGGGAAGAAAGATTGGATATTTTTCATACTGAACTTCTTAGAAACGCACTTTGTTGAAGGCCTAATTGTACTGGAGAGCAGCACATGCATAGTAGTTTAACATTGAAATATAATTATGTTCTAAGTGGGACCCTAGACTCCTTCTGTGAAAAATTATCATTATTTCACATATGAATAATTCAACTGCAGACTGATTCACTTTAATATAATTTATTTCATTTATATGTATATATTTTTTTATTTGCTCAGCCAGCTCAAAGTAAATTACAGATATTATGACAATTTTTTCCCTCAATACTTCTGTATGAGGACATTCTCCTAAATAGCCATAATATCATTTTCACATCCAACAAAAGTAACAGTAATTTCCTAACGTCTTCTAATTCTAGCCCATATTCAAATTACTCCAATTGCCTCCAGAATGTTTTTATAGCTGTTTGGCTTTTGAACCAGGATCAAATCAGGGACCACCTATTACATTTGGTTATGTCTGTCAAACCTCTTAACTGTCTCCCTTTTTCTGTTCCTCTTTTTAATAACAGTGACTTTCTGAGATCAGGCTAATTGTAGAGTATCTCACAATCTGGCTTTATATGATTGTTTTCCCAGGGCTTTATTTAATGTGTTTTTCTATCTTCTGTATTTCTTCAAATCTGGAAGTTAGGTATAGATTGTTTTACTCTTTTTCTTAATGCAATGACATTGTATATTAAACACTTCTCCCTACCCTCAGGATACTTTTTACATTGCAATAAATAGTGCAGTTTTAGCAGTAGGCATCACAGGAAGAATCCACCTCCCTCTCCTATGTGTTTTATCGGTGTGCTCTCTTCCTAGGTAGCATGGATCTCCCCAGGTGCTGGGTGAGAGACAGGACAAGGGGGAAGAGGTCCGCGCATGTTCGCTTGCCCTTTCACCTCTGGAGGTGCCTGGAGAGTTCAGCAAACACCCCTCTCACGTGCCTATGACCGACACTGGGGAATGAAGGGCTAGAATGGTTTACCTCAGACTGCATTATAGCAGGGGGTATATAATGTCTGGTTTTCCCACTGTTAGTAATGCCAACACTGGGGTAACGTAATTTTTCCATTTAAAGGGACCTTATGCTTAAACCAGTAATCTGTGAGCTGATACTGTATGAATATCTATTTCACTATCAACCTTTTTACCTAATGGTCTTAGCATCCATTGATGACCCTTGCCTGAATCAGTTACATTTTTAGGGATTTCAAAATGGTGATTTCATTCAAATAAATAGTGCTTCTTTATTTATAAATTAGCATTCCTCTGTAAAGAAGAGCCTTCCCTCTATTTGTTTTTATCTGGTTCTCATGAACTAGGGTATTATTGAAAAGGTAGGGTAAAATGTTAGTTCCTTCCCTCTACTAATTTTTTTTTAAAGATTTTATTTATTTACTTGAGAGAGAGAACATGGGAGTGTGAAGGGGCTGAGGGAGAAGGAGAAGCAGGCTCCCCACTGAGCTGGGAACCCAACATGGGACTCCATCCGAGGGCCCTGGGATTATGCCCTGAGCCAAAGGCAGACGCTCAACCCACAGAGCCACCCATGTGCCCCTTTCCCTCTATTAATTTTAACAAATTGTTACCCTCCAATGATGGCAAATGAGGTTTAATTTTTTTTCTATTTCTCGATCATTAAGAATCTGTTTATGTGTTAATGTGTTTCAATCAGTTACTGTTTTGTTCTCGTTGATTCTCAAATTGTTTTAATTTGGCCTGTGGAAGCTCTTTCTAATAGAATTTAAGAGCTGGAAGGAATCTTAGAAATCAAGTACTCCAAATCCCTAAGTTTTATAGGTGAGGAAACTAAAGCACAGAAGTTGGTGACATCCTAATGTGTCACAGCTAATCAGTGGCGGAGCAGGGATTAGGATCCAGATCTCTCGAAGCCTCAGCTAGTGCTTTTCCCACTGTTCTAAGAGAGATACCTGCTGTAAATCTTGCTTTCAACTTCTTACTAATATTAAGCAAAATGAGAGAAAATGGCCCATGTTTGTAATCATACATTTTTTGTTTATTAAAATTTATTGTCTAGTCCGGTGGGTGTCATATTTAATAGATTCATTATTTGCTTTGTTTAGAAACAGCAAAGAAGCACCATTGTAGGCTGGGTATTGGGCCAGTCTGAGAGGTGAGTTTGCCTTGAACAGTTTGCTGTCTACAGGTTGAATTTGTCTTGCAGTCACACTTTGACCTGCAGAGTTTTGAAAATTAGGAATTCATTGCCAACATAGAAAAGTAGTGATTTCGTGTACACATTTGAGTTGTCAGCTTCTCTAAAATACTTGCCGATATCTAGCAACGTTAGGTTCCCATTGTGATATAGCAACATTCAGTTGCAGTAGAAGAGCTTAAGTGGGCCTGCCCTTCCAGCTTGCCTCCCAGTCCCTTCCTAATGTGTCCTTTACATGTTCGTTGTTGGATGACAAATGTGCTGCTTTCCTGCCTGACCCTGTAAGCATTTGAGATAGTGACCCCTTGATGTGAAGAATTCTAGGAAAATTCTTGCAATGAAGGTAACATCAATAATGTAGGCACACACGAACTGCAAGAAAATAGTACAACTGACAGTTTTCCTGCTGCTAATAGGAAATCTTCAGCAGCTTAATCACAGAGAGTAAAACCAATATGTCAGCCAAAAAATTTTGAAATTTTCAAGAAGATTGTTTGAAATAGTGGTTTTCTTCCTGTCATTAGTTGTAAACTTCACCTTAGTGTTAATTATGCAAATGCATATCTATATATAATTTTTATTATAATGAATCATATGAAAAATTTTCATTTTGTAGGTTGAAAATGGTCAAATATTGGTAATTTCATATGGTTCAACTAAAAAACAGTAATTACATATACTGGGTTGTGTACCCCAAATCTTCCTTTCACAGGTATGGTACCCAAGCAGGTTTGAAGCTCACTGAGGTAGAAGAGGCTTACTCTTAAGTTAGAATTCCCATGGGAAATGGTTAGTGAATAAAGCAGAATTTGCAATAAAATTACAATTAGAAGAAAGTGCTATTTGTGTAGTAGAAACAAGGACGAACAAGGAATTAGAGAAAGGGTGGATAGTGGGTGGTAGGATCCTTAGGGGAAAGCTTCAGAGTGAGAATGGGTCCAGTGAGTACAAAATCTTCATCTAAAGTCAAATACAAATTGTTTTAATTATCGCACTGTTTCATACCATAAGTGCTAAGGATAATTATAAGAGTTGGCTGTTTACATTTTTATAACCTTGCAGCTACAGAAACTCAAGTTTAGTTGATCAGATCATGCTAGTATGCTCACTGGCATACTTATAAATTTGCCTTCTCTTTGTATGTTTTTATGTCAATGTTTTTCAAACTGGATGGCAAGCCATTAATGAGTTGTGAAATTGACTTACTGGATCAGAGCTAGTATTTTTTAAAAAGTGAAGTGAAAGTGTATAAAATATATGAGTGTGTTGTACAGAGTGAGGGTAGTATTGTTTCAAGAAATTTCTATTTTAGTTTTAAATGTGTGTTTCTATGTGTACATGTGAATATGCCAAGTTGAGATGCAAAATGTATTTTTTACTGTGGGTTGAAGAAAAAAGTTGAAAGCCATATTATTCTAATTTGGTATTTTGAGTTTATGATAGAGTGCTTGTTCACTATTAATAGTGAGGCTTTAAAATCAGAGTCCTGATTCTTATTTTGAATTTTCAAATCTGTAATTCTTTAATAATCTTGCTAGACATGCAACCAAATAGTCTTTTAACTGATTCAGTGCATTTATTTGGGTTTCCATCCCTCTTCTTCAGTCCTTTGAACACTGCCGAATTGATTGATTCATTTTTCCCCCCTCCCAATTTGTACTGCAGAGAGAAACTGACTGCCATGGGTAGATCAGTAGCCTTGGAAAGTGTGTACTTACATTATTACCTTCTGCAATGATTGATAAACACTAAATATGTGGCTAAGTGGAGTGAAAAGGTGAACTACGTGCATTAATACCAAATCCTCAAATTTATTACCAAAACACACCTTATTTTTTGGTCTGTCTTCCAGATTGGGCTTTAGCAACAGTCCGTCAGTTTTTTCATTCAGTTCAACAGTCCATGTATTGAGTGACTACTGTGAGCAAGGCATGGCCCACATAGTTGCTAAAGGTTATAGTCAATGGAAAGTGAGAAGAAAGGGGTGAGCTGCCTGGGCACTGGGTCATACAGTTGTTGTGAGGGTTTTGAGTGGTGGCATAGTGAAGCAGACAGTGCCTGAGCAGAATAAACCACAGGTTCCTAAGCTCTTCTCAGATCTTTGCTAGGTGGTTGACCTTAATCAAGCAAGTTATTTAAACTGTTTGATTCTCCGTGTCCTGCAGTGTTAAATGGGGAAATTCTCACATAGGGTTATTTGGAGTGTGACACATATTAATTCCCCTCCCCTCTTCTTTCATTTCTTTTTTTTTAAGATTTTATTTATTTATTTGTTTGTTTGTTTATTTGGAGAGAGAGAGAGCGAGAGTGTGTGCGAGCGTGTGTGCGTGCCTGCACCAGCAGGTGTGTGTGCATGGGGGGGCTGATGGAAGAGGGGTGGGGGGGAGGAGCAGAGAGGGGAGGGAGAGGGAGAGGGGCAAAGGGAGGGGTAAAGAATCTCAAGCTGACTCCACCTGAGTGCAGAGCCTGACACAGGGCTCTGTCTCAGGACCCTGAGATCCTGACGTGAGCCTACATGGAGAATCGGATGCTTAACCGACTGAGCCCCCCGGGCGCCCCACTTTTTGAATTTCTTTTTTTTTTTTTTTTTTTTTTTTTAAAGATTTTATTTATTTATTTGACAGAGACAGAGACAGCGAGAGAGGGAACACAAGCAGGGGGAGTGGGAGAGGGAGAAGCAGGCTTCCCGCAGAGCAGGGAGCCCGATGCGGGGCTCGATCCCAGGACCCTGGGATCATGACCGGAGCCGAAGGCAGACGCTTAACGACTGAGCCACCCAGGCGCCCCAGCCACCCAGGCGCCCCTTGAATTTCTTATACAGCTTTTCTTAACTGCCATTAAATACTGGTAAGGTCCCATGTTGAGGTGAAAAATGATTACTTTTTAAGGAAAGCATTTTAGGGGCCGTTGTAGCTGCCTGAGAAGTGATGCCCAGTGCCTAGTTTTGGCATGAAGTGGCTAGTGAGGCAGGGAAGGATGGAAGAAGCAGAGCTGGCTTCCAGCCTATGAAATTTGCTTGCTAAACTGAATCAATAACTCTATGTTACTATAAATAGCAGTCTTCCTGTTTCTTTGGTGTGCTTGTGCCTGGGTTATTTAGGATTATAATCTTGATTTGAGGAATCTCTGTAGGTATTTTTTTGTCCCTAAATTATCTTTAAAGAATAGGTCTTCTGGGCGCTGCCATTTTTTGCAGCTTTCCAGGACCTCTTCTCTTTATTTGTAAAATGAGGGGCTGGGTTAGTTAGCTGCAATTCCTTTAAGCTTTAACATGTTACTATTTCCAGGAGTTGGGTTTTCTGTTGTTCATTAAGTAATTTATATCCCTCAAAACATTGCTTTTGTTGGTGGCTGTTTTTCCCTCCAACAGTGTTTATCAGAGTTCCCCTGGAGGTTTTGTTGGAGTTTTCTTCCTCTTAGGAAAGGAAGGGTTCCGCTGAAGACTAGGCACAGGCGGGTTTGGAGGACTCTCACAAAGGCACACATGGCTCTGTGTCCTCTCTGCATCCCTTTTACAGATGCTCTGGCTGGACAAACCCAACCTAGCTCCCTGGCTCTCGAGTCTCTGCTTTGGTTGCCTTAGTTGAGAAAACAATGTCTCCTACCCTGGAACCCACCTCACAAGTAACTGCAGGGGCCAGCCACAGGTGCTTCTCACCTGGGAACTTGTCAAAACGCAGCTCCCCACTCCCCACTCCCAGCGATTCTGATTTTAATAAGCCCAGGATTCTGAATTTGAAACAAGTGTCCTTGTTGATTCTCATGCCAGGTTGGCTCTAAAGCCTGCACTTTGAGAACCTCTGGTTTACAGTATGCTGCCTTGGCTGTTGGAAAGATTGGCAGGGGAATTTAAACTTTATTTATGAACAGTCTTCCTCTGAGAATGGCAAGCCTACTTCTTTCTTGTTCATAATTGGGATGAATTTATGATTTTTATGGAAACCAGGTGATTTTCTGCCTGGTGGGCTTGTCTCTCAAGTCAGACAAAACTCAGTGCTTGTCATTTTAAGACCACTTGCCAGAGGCCTTGTCAGAATTTGAATGTTACGCAATTTAACCCTTTTATGTTGGCTCCTGTATGGTGGATTCAGGCTCTTAAGCTAAAAACAGATTAAGTTGGATTTTAAATATGTAAATATTTTGTGTTGTGTAAATTAGTTAATACTTTAAATGTGTCTCACTCGTAGGGCATGAAGGTTTGGAGAAAAAAAATTTCCGGGAAAGAAATAAGTTTATTTTAGTAACTTGATTATTGAACTAACGCCTTTTCAATGTAATCATCACTACTCAGGGTGAAAAGTTTGGACCCTTCGCTGGAGAGAAGAGAATGCCTGAAGACTTGGATGAAAATATGGATTACAGGTTGATGTGGGAGGTGAGGATGTCATTGTTATTTTAAATATTTAATGTTTTTCTTTATACTATTTAGTGCATTTACAAGGCTAAGTTAGTACGTATTGATTCCAGTTGACTATTTAAACACTGGAATGTTTCAGTTTTAAGGGACCTGAGTAGCTTGAAAGTATAGCATTAAAAAATATACTGTTGAAATATCTTACTAGACAATTCTTCTAGAACTCAGAAGTTTATAGTTCATCGTTGAAAAAGGAGTTTTCCATGCATAAGGATGTTTGGATTTTAAAATAAGCGTGTTCTTGTACTGGATTAAGAATTCAATTTCTGTAAATGAAATTATACTTTTCCTTTAACTTTTATTTCCCAGTTGTAGTTCTGATTTCTTAGAAACAGTTCTGAGCTCCTTGTTGGAACGAAAAATACCACTTTAAAATGTACCTCACCTATATTTCAAGAACTGTGACTTTGTAGACAGTCTTTTGCAATCTGAAATTTCCCTAATGCAGGGATCTGTATATGCAAATGTACATCTGTATGAGAATTTTCATCCTAGTTTATGCCAAGTATATTTGTTGCTGAGGGAGAGAAATAGAGAAGTAAAGGTATAGAGATTGTTGAAGCAAAGACTTGGAAAAAACTCAGTTCCAAGAATTGTATTTGGTGGGTTCCATGAGTAGGGTGGGAGCTGAGCTCTGTGTAGGTGGGGCTGAGAGAGGTAGGATCAGTAAATCAGGAAGTGGTAGAATAAAGGGGTAGAGAGTTACACATAAAAAGTCTCTGAATGTGTATTTATCAGTTCGAGTCTGCAGAGCAACAGAACCAATAGGATGGAGATATATATATTTTTTCCAAAGAATTGGCTACATGATTGTTGGGGTGGCAAGTTGGAATCTGTAGGGCAGGCTTACAGGCTGGAAACTCAGATAGGAGTTGACATCGCAGTCTTGAGGCAGAACATCTCTGGCAGGCCTCAGTTGGCAGTTAAGGCCTTTGACTGAGGATGAGGGCCGGCCATATGCAGTATTGGCCTCAATCTCCTTTACGTACAGTCAGCTGACTGTAGGTGTTAACCATATCTGTAGAATACCTTCACAGCGACACTTAGGGTAATATTTGATAAATACCTGGTTACTATAGCTTAGCCAGCTTGACATAGAAAGCCATCATAGTGTATTATCTGCAAACAAAATACATTTTTAATCATCATCCATATTGCTGAAACTGCTGGTGGTAGGGAACGGTGTTTGAGGAAGGATTCTTGAAAGGTTTCTACAGTGCGGGTGATGGAAAATGGAAATTCATAACATAGTCCTCACTGGAAGTGGAAAATGTTATTGATTTGCCTAATTTAACGTGCTGTTTTAGTTGTTTATTTTATGAATGTAAACATATTTTCAGTGGCTTTCACTATTTTTCTGTAAGGTCTTAATTTTCTCAGCAGTTATTTATTTACTTATTTTTTACCGTGAAGGTTTTCAGAAATCAAACATCTATGTGACAAATAAAAAGATAACCTGAATAAGTCACAAATACACAAATACCAATTATTTAAGAGGTTGTTAATGGCTTTTGATATTTGTTCTGAAAATTTTAGTGTGGTGGGTTAATGTTTTGCCCAGCTGGTTATGAGGCATTGTGAAACAGATAATGATTGTAATTTTTATTAAAGAAAGGCTTGCCTATAGAAAACGTAAGCAGGCTGTTTCTGAACTGTTCTGTAGCTGACATGCAGCAGCGGATCGTCTAGTTTTATATGCCCTATTCCCATGGGCCTTTAATGTCTTTACATTAGTACTTGTTTTCACACACCCCTACCCCCTGTCCTCTCACTCCACGGCCCAAAGAACTATTGATTTTATGTGTTGTAGGTTCAGGTAATGTTACATCCACTTAGCGATTGCTATTCTCTATTTTATTTTACTTCTTATTTACTATCCGGGTTTTGAATAAGTAATATTCTTATTACTTAAAAAAATACTTTTTATGTAACTCAGAAGAGTATTGATGAAGAGTCTCCCCTTGATGAGCCTGCTCTTTTCACTTAAGACCTTTGATCCTTTTAACCCCTTAGTTCACATGTCCTTCTACCCCTTCCTCTAGTTCTTCTTCCTCATAGTAGTCTGGTTTTCAGTTCGGATTGTCAGCCAGTCTTTTCTCTGCTGTGCTGTCTGGGGGGGCAGTGCAGGACAGGGGAACACCTCTCTCAGTGGTTTGCCTTTGGGGGGGGGACGTTTAAAAAACAATCAACACCTTTTGAATTCCAAAAGTTTGCTGCCTGCTAGCTTTAATACTGTTACTTATTAAGTTAACTGAATGAGCTGCTTCCCAGCCTTGAGTTATACTAGTGAAGTCCACTTTTGTTATTTTGCTTTGAAGGTTCCAGACTCAGAAGGAGCAGAGAGAAAGGAGAAAGACTCCTTCTGCAGTCTTCCCCTCATGGAGCCCTTTGAGTCCTCTCCGAGGGAGGTAGTGAGCTGCCCCTCTCCGGTGGGTACTTTGGGACTGGTTATTTAAGTCATTTCTAATTTGGCCCATAGCTACAAATTTAACCCCCTGCAGTTCTCAGATAGGTTGTCCTTCTCAAGCCAATAGTTAACTTAGTCTATGTGTGATTATGGAACATGAACCAGATCCTTAGGACAGTCTGGAAAATGGTGTCATGTGAGAGAGCATGTGGCATAGCTCTTCCTCAGTCTCTATTTGCACTTTGTTTATGGCCAACAGTTCTGGTGGACAGGGCCAGGAACCCCTAGGTGGCCATTTCATGCCAAAGAACTTGGAGGCACCAGTTAGGAATGAGCCTACTGGTGTGTGTGAGGCCCTGTGAATTTGGGACAGGATATAAAGGGATCTAATGGGATCAATTGATACTGTCTGCTGTGACCTTCTCTCCCTCCAGAGGTACAGGTTGGAAATTTGTTGATGCCCACTGCTTCAGAGAATTCACCAGCACCTCAGCCTTTTTCTGTGTGGGCCGCCAGAATTTGAGATTCAGGTCTGAAGAGATTAGTCTCATCTGTCCTTCAGGCTTGTTGGTATCCTCAGATTTTTGCTTTTCTTTTGGAATTCAGCTCATTGGTAGAAGATTCCTTTATTTCTTGGGCCTGAGGCCAATCATAAAGCTTGAGGTTGGAACCAGTGTCTGATTGTAAATACTTCCCATGGATAATCTAGTGGCATGAGCCCAGTTGTCTGTATTGTATTCTCTTCTGCAGAACAGTCTTTTTGTCTGCTTTTTCCCAGGTCGTTTGGAGCTTGAGGTATATTTCCCTCCAGTCTGTACCTGCTCAAACTTGCTCTAAAACCAAAATCCATTCATGTACTGTGGCTAAAACTCTCAATCGTCCTTTGTTTTTAAATCTCCATGAGCTTGTTTTTCTATAATACTTTCTTCAGTATTTCAAGGCACAGTTCAAATTCCTCCCGTCTAGGCTCTGGGTCTTTATGCTTCCTGCACATACATACCTGTAAGTTTTGGCACCTATAGAATACAACACAGATTGTACTTCTTCCTCGCCCAGCCTATTATGCAGGTATTCCAAAGTGGCTGCTGGTGTCTGCTTGAATCCTCCAAACAGCTCTACTCTGTTTGCAGTGGGTCTTCCCTTCCTTTTCCAAGACATCCTTTTACATCACCTGTAAGAAGTTTTTGTCTAGAAACTGGTCTGGTAAGTTGTCAAAACTTGGTATCATCCTGACATTTCCAGTGGAGTCATTCATTCCTAAACTTTGCATCTATTGTGAGATCACAAAGGTCTCAATCCCATCCCTCTCTCTCTCCTGCTCATGCTGGGTCCATGTTCCTCTCCATCTTTGAATAGTTCAGCAGGTGTAGTTGGGTATTTGGTGGTGTGATCTGATGCAGATTGAGCAGAATACCATGCTACAATTTAGTAATACTGGATGGGCCTCTGTGGACAAAATGTTCTTGCTGTCAGCTAGTTAAGAACTCACATGCAGAATCCCAAAGAACCAGGTAAAACCTGGAGAGTCAAGTGAAATATCTAAATTCTGAGTGATGTTTTTACAGGAAAAATAAAATCTCTCTTACTTAGATACACGTTGATTTCTTGCTATTAAACCTTAGAAGAAAAGTATCTATAACTTGGTAGAAAAGTAATTTCTGTACATTAAGAAGAAAACAACACAAGACTTAAACTTTGCTTTTTAAAAAACCCATGCTGTTACTCTTAAGGAGCTTGTGGTCTTGTAAGGATTCCAGAACTAACACATTGTAGGGTGCATAAAGTATGATGAGAGAAATCAACTTTACCTGTATGATTGTAACGTAATGGCATTTAAAAAATCTTACATTTGTTTACTTTTTAAAATCTATTGCCTTGAGGATTGATGAGCAAAAACTACATTTTTTTTTTTACATCTGAGGCTAGTGGAATTACCAGGGCTGTTAGTCATTACATTCTGCTAGGTACCTTTATATTAAAAAATGCAAAATATCAAATAATCATAGTTTTATTTATTTTTGTCAGCAGAAAAGATTCTGTACCTCTGTGTAAATAACATGCTTTCAAAAATACAGCTAGAGAAATATGATTACAAGATTTGTAGGTGTTTGTAAGAATTGTTAATCTCCTACAGTTATAGTAAATTATTATTTCAAAATAAATGTGCATAGCAGGTGAACTGGGGCCCCTTCTGTGTTGGTCTTTAAATATGGTTTGTTTTGGGGAACTTCTTTCCTAACCCCCAGGCCTTACACATTGGTGATGTTTCCTAATTAATAACCCTTCTCTCTATCTCTCTTTGGTTTTAACCAAGGAAGAATAGATAGGAGCCAGTTGAAGATTAAAATATCTACCTCATTAATAAGCATACAGTAACCTCTAAGTTCATGGCTCCAGAAGAGCTGGATTGGAGAATATGACTGGGGCCCACAGTCAGAGTGGGGACTTTATACTCTGCTTCTTAAATCTTGGAACATGTTGATGATGAAGAGGTTGAGGATAAAGGGGGGGGATGAAAATGGTGATGATGTAGAAGAAGGAGAAAGGCTAACTAGGAAGACAGGAAGATATATATGGGTTAACAGAATACTAATAGATTCCAACTTTCCTTTTATTTCTTAAAATTTTATGTTTTCTGGGAGCAAGTTACCATCTCCTATTTTTTCCTTTTGTGTTCAGTTGCTTTGTTTTAATGAGATTTCTTTATGTTTTTCTTCTCTTTATGATATGACTCTCTACTTATTTTATGGGAGACTATTTTGAGCAAAATATAATGGGAAAAAATGTCTATCCATTTCTGATCCAAGTTACTTGTTATCCATTTTTGTCTCAAAAATCTGAATGTACTGGTGTGGAAATAACATATCACCAAGCACTGTGAGAAAGAAGAAAATTTTCTCCCTTTGCTCTGCTGGAATCTAGAGAGTGTTCATCCTCATGCTTAAAATCCTTGACTTCTAGTTCTTTCTCCAAAGGGCTAGGAGAGTACACTATGTCTCTATATAAATATGGACATTTAGCATTATCATCTTATACAAGCACTTTGCTAAATAAAAAATCTAATGAAATGGAATTCTATTAAACAGGGAAAGGATGGGTTTGAGATGTTTGGGTATTTTAGTGTTAAAAAGAGAGGAGAGAGAATGGGCAGATGCAAATTTGAAAAAATAATGGCATTGAGTGGGTATTTAGACATGACTTGTCCTTGGGCATGCCTAATTAAAGTTTAACATGATACCTTTAAAATAAAATTTTCTTCTAATGGTGACTTGAGTTCTGCCACTTGATGAGGAGTCATCCAAATTGTGTAAGATTTTTTTAGAATTGACACTTTCTGTTGTAATTTTGCTCCTGTTTATTTTTAAATTGTGTTTTTCTTTCATGGAGAAAGAAAGAAAATAGCTCTAAATCTTAAAAGTATGTATAAGTTTCTTTGTTACAGTGAAACTAAATGTTTATATAAAGGATTTGATGGTTTTTCCTTAGAACAGATAAGTTTAAGACCTTCCAAATTTGATTTGCTTAATAAGTACTTTTGCTTTCCAAATTTGATTTGCTTAATAAGTAGTTTTGTCAAAAAAATTAAAGGCAAATAAAGATGTATTCAGATAAGCAAAACCCAACAGACCTATACCAAAGAAATGCTAGAGTAAAGGTAGCTCTTCTGGGAGAAAGAAAATGAGTTCTGATGGAAACATGGAAATGCAGAATAGAGTGAATAGCAACAGAAGGAAAATATATGGATGGATAAATATAAATGTTGGTAGTACTAAACAATTATAGTAATGTTTTATGGGTTTAAAAATATGAATAATTTATATAATGATAAGAATAATTGGAAAGGCAGGAGGGAAACAAAGGGAATTTAAGAGTTCCAAAGTTTTAGCATCATCAAGGAGATTTAACTAAATTTTCTAAAATAATAGTAAAAGATTGTTTAACTAACAAGTTAATTAAAGGAAAAAATTGGATAATAAAAGAATTTTCTTAATGGAAAATCAGGCAAGAAGTGAGAAAAAAGAAACAACTGGGTCATATAGAAAGTAAATACTAATATGGTAGCTATCAATCCAACTAGATCAATAATTATATTAAATTTAAATGGGCTAAATATTTCAATTAAAAGGCTATTATTAATGGATTGAATGCAAAAACCAACCTGATGTTCCTTAACGACAATTTTAAAATATGAAGACAGAGAATGCCTGGAAATAAAAGCATGAATAAAGATATATCAGATGTAACTTCACCAGTATTTGACAAGTAGACTTTAAGGAAGTGAACATTACTAGAAATGAAGAGGGTCAGTACACTAGAAGATATATATATTTCAAATGTGAAAGCAAAAACTGAAAGAACTAGCAATAGACATAGACAAACACAATCCTAATGGAAGACTTAAACACATCCTACTCAACTGCTCAGAGAATAAGCAGGAAGATAAAACTGGAAAGGATAGAGAAATAATCTGATCAATGTAATTATTAGACATGCCCTAACTGAGATATGTAGAATACTACCCAGTGATGGTTGATCAAATGCGTATGGAACGTTTACCACAATTAACCATACGCATAAAGCATAAGTAAATAGATTTCAAAAGATGCAATCCCATTAAAAATCCTAGCAAGTTTTGTTTGGTTGGTTGTTTTGGTGGAAACTGATTGTAAAATTGATGTGAAAATCTAAAGGGATATGAATTAACCAAAGCAGCCTTGAAGTGAAAGATCAAAACTGGAGAACTTACACTATCGGATATCAAGACTTAATATAAAGGCATTCTAATTTAATACTGTAATATTGGCACAAGGATAAGACAAATAGACACTGTTTTTGAAAAAGATGTCATCAATATGGTGGGGAAGGGATGGAATTTTCAATAACAGCGAGGGGTCAAAATGATATCCTTATGGAAAAAGAGTATTTAGACCCCTAATTCACATTGTATATGCAAAATCAATTTAATATGATTATAAATGTAAACATGTCAGGGGAAAACAATCAACCTTTGGAAGAAAATGTAGGAGAATGCCCTTATGATCTTAGGGTAGGTGGAGGTTTCTTAAATTAACAATAAACACTGTAAAGGGAAAAATGATACATTGGATAACAGTAAAATTAAGAACTGTTCATCAGAACATACAATAAAGAGAATGAAAAAACACATCACAAAGGGGGAGACATTTGTAATGCATATGTCTGAAAAAATATTTGTATCCTGACTATATTAAGAACTACAATTTGATAAAAAAAAATTAAAAGAAAAACAGGCAAACACTTGAACAGACACTTCACACAATAAGATATCCATATGGCCAATAAACATGAAGTGATGGTCAGCTTCGTTAGTCATCTGGGAAATGCAATCCAAAAGCATAATGAGATGCCATGATATATTCACCAGAATGCCTAAAATTAAAAAGATAGATAATGTCAAATATTTGCAAGGATTATCTGAAACTCATTTACACTGATGCTGGGTTTTTTAAATCAATACAGTCACTTTGGAAAACTATTTAGTGGTATGTACTAGAGCTGAATATGATACAATGTGGCCATTCCATTAGGCGTATTCCCAGTAGAAATATGTTCATATATTTACTAGAAGCCGTGTACAAGAATTTTCCTAGCAGCATGATGAGAAGTTGTCCCAAACTGGAAATAACCCAAATATCCACCTATAAGTAAATGGCCAAATGCAGTGTAGTATATTATTAAGCTTTGTGTTATAACTGTTCTTTACAACATGGGTGAATCTCAAACACATAACATGGTGAAAGAAGCTGGAGACAAAGAGTCTGCAGGATTTTGTTTATAAAATTTCAAAAACAGGTAAGGCTAATTTATGAAATTATAAATCAAGATTGCTGTTACCTCATTGTGAGGATAGTGACTTGGGAGCGGGGACCTGGAAAGTCTTCTGGGTGCTGTTTCTTGATCTGTCTGCTAGTTATATTGGTGTGTTTACTTTGGGAGATTCATAGATCTATACACTTAACGTTTCTGCATTTTTTTTGGTAATTATGTTACATTTCAACAAAAAGCTTACTTTAAAAAATAGAATAGAACAGTGAACTAAAATGCCCAGCTCATGAATTTCTACTTTCTCTCTCGACCAGAGCTGTTAGGTTGTGCTGAGACCTAAACATTGAGAGCACAGCCATATGAATACCTGGATCAAGAGCCCAGGGAGGAGCAGAGATGTCAATAAATTTGGGCTGTTCCAAGACCAGAAACAAAGCCAGTGTGGCTAGTGGTTAGTGCATGAGGGGCCAGATGTAGGGCACTGGGTTAGAGGTTAGAGAGGTACTTATAGGTCAGATCACAAGGTTTATTCCAGCAGCTAAAGGATTGGATCAAGAGAATGATACCCTCTTCATGCCCTGAGAAGAACACTGTGTCTTCTGGGTGGAGAACAGGCTCCTGGAGGGAGGTGAGAGTGGAGCAGGTACACTTGGTCTGCTACTATAGTCCAGGAATGATTTGCTGGAGGCATGGACTTGGGCCTTAGCAGTGGAGTTGGTGAGAGGTGGTGGGCTTCCGGGTGTATGTTGTTGGAGGTAACTAACACCGATAAGGCTCGCTGATTGATTGTGTGTTGAAAGGGAGGAATTCAGAATGACTTTTAAGTTTTATCCTGAACCATGTGGGTGGAAGGTGGCGATGGGTGTGAGATAAGGCATGCGGCGAGTGAGAGTGGAGGGGGTGGGGGATGGGTGGATTACTACACTGTAAACTTTGGAAGACCCGGCATTGTCCTATTGATCTGTACCCCTTAGGGTCTTAGCACAGATCTAGGTCATAAATATAATTGAATAAAAGTTAAAAGTCATTTAATAGTATTGAATAAATCATTCATATTCCATAAGTATTTTTTATTGAGGTATAATTGATATATAACTTTATACTAGATTGAGGTGTATAACATAATGATTTGATATTTGTATAGACTGCAAAATGTTTACCACAGTAAGTCTAGTTAACATCGATATTCAGTAAATATATTGAATAAATGTATACACTATTTTTACCATTGGCATTCTTAGAAAATATGTAATTTAAAGGTTAAAAAAGAAGAAACTTCTTGATTCCCCTGGTATTTTACTGTGTTGGGTTTGCCTACTTTGTAGACATCTTTTATTTATCGCTGTTGAGAAGATGGTGATTTGACTAAAATATGGTTTTTAAAGGAGCTGATTGGTTGGACATGAAACTGGACATTCTGTTTAGATGTTTTTTTCGTTCTTTGCAGTTATTTTGTGAATACAGCTGTTCTGATGTTTGGGAACTTGATTCAGCCCCAGCTTTCCAATGTGTTTCAGTTTTTGGGAAAAATGTTTTCAATCTTAAAATCTTTTATTTTTCTTTAATGTTTATGGAAGTCCTTTTAGGTGTTTGGAACAAAGAAGTCTCTTTACCAAATGTTTTTCTTTTGCAGACGATAACATTTTGTTTTAGGTTCCAAATGGAACCACTTAGTGTAGACATTAGTGGGAGGATACCGCCTAGGAAGCCTTGTAGAATGCTGGGAATCCTAAAACAAATGCCATAGTGCATCCCTCCTGACACTAGTCCTCTAATAAGGGATAAAGCAAAGCAATTGAATGTTACATGTCTTCTGGAAATTCTACTTCTGGAAGTTTGTTTTGTGGTTGTCCTTTGTCTGCCCTTCACAAGGTGGCTCCCACCTGAGCTTGGCAACCAACTTATGGCCATTCAGCCAAACCTGAGGTGTAATTAGAACAATGTTGGGAATCTAGGCAGAGTAGTTTGGTTAAACAAACAAAACAAAACAAAAAACAAAAACAACTCAATCTGTATTGTTGGAGTATTTTCGCCATATTTGTGATTCTGATCAACTTAGAGCACCACAGAAATTTTATCAAATAGATACATTTGGCTACAAACAACGGCAACTCCAACTTATTTGAATAATGAGGACATTTCCTTAAATGAGAGGAAATTCAATAATTAAACAGGCTTCAGGGCTGGTTGATTAATTAGCTTACTGATGTTACCCAAGTTCTCTCCACCTCTTGGCTCTCTGCTTTGCTGACCTTGGTAGTGGCTTAATTCTCAAGCTGATGGCAGGTACCAAGCACATTTCAGACAGGTAGTGTCCATAAGGAGCAAGAACACATTTTCAGGAATCCTCTTCCTAATATGTCACATATCCATTCTTAAAATGGCAAAAATGGGATTGCTCTTACCCAGTCAGACATAACCTGGAGCTGGTATAGGTCAGCTTCATAGGTGAGGGTGGGCATTGGAACAAGTTTATTTAGTGCTCTTTAGGGGAGGAGGGTGGACAGAATGTATACTCCCCATGAGAGTGACGTTATTGGTTCATACAGCAACTCTGTCTCAATGCTTACTCTGTTCCAGATGATATATTAGGCAGTGGGTTTACCAAGAGATACAAAAAATACCTGGCAGAGAAGGTAAAGCTTGATATCTGGTAAGGAGTGCAGTATGTATATTTTCCATTATTTCTATATTCTCCAAATGTTTTGATGAGAAAGCACCCTTGATTAAAGTCTTTGGTTATCAGGACTTTAAAGTCTTTGGTAATCAGGTTAAAAGAATAATTCTAGAGTTTGAGGCAAGTATTTCAAGTAGAAAGTATAAAGGAAGGGAGGGAAAGTGTAAATGAAGAGAGATGCATGTATCAACCAGATTATTATATTTTCAAAACATTTATTTTTCATTACACAAGTCACATGTGACTACATGATGTAAAAAATTAGAGCAATATACATGAAGTTAAAGTCCCACATTTTCTTTTTTCTGTGTATCTTCTCTTGTAAATCATTTTGTGTGCATTTCCATACATATGTAATACCAGTAGGAATTACATGAATTTTTTATGTCTGTCTTATTTCAACATATGCAATAACAATATTGCACATCTGAGATGTGATTACTGAGAAAGCCTTGTCTCCTTCACTGACAGTTTACACATAAATATAGGAGGCATTCGTGAATGTTTTTATAGCAGCTTTATTGAGATATAATTCACATACCATAAAATTCACCATTTAAAATATACAATCCAGTAGTTTAAAGTATGTTTATAGAATGTGGAGTCATCAGCACTATTTGATTTTAGAATATTTTCATTACCCCAAAAAGAAACCCTGTACCTATTAGCAATCATTTTTAATATTTTATGTACCCATCAGTGTCTTGTGTAAACTTACATTTTAAAGAGCCATATTTCTCTAAATAATTTTCTGAACATTTTAAGTCCTTATAGTGAATGTTCCATGAACTTCTTAGGACTAGTTTCAGGGAAAATATTTCAGATCCTTAGAAAGATCTCTGAGCAATGAATATATGCATTTTTGGAAGTAGAACCGTTAGCAGTCCTGGGAGTTTTATTGGGAATTGGTGTATGTTTTGGTATTTATTGCATAAATAAAAATAAAGAAATTTCATGAAATTAGTGGTAATCATATTTCCTGTATTTTTAGATTTCTAGCTGCATAATAGAACAAAAAGACAGTTAGCAAAATAAGAGAAAATCACCTTTAAGAAAGTACAGTGTTGTGGCATTAGGGGAACTGATATTTGTTACCTCCTAACCCTGTAATAGCTAATAATTCTCTTTTCTTTATACTGAGAGCCAAAAAAATGAGGGCCAAGGGGGACAACCTGAGTAATGTACTTACATTAAAATCTCTTAAAAGCTTTTAAAAGATCTTCTAAGATGACACTTTAAAAGCACCGTATTTAACCTTAAGTGTGTAGACCTCCACTGTCCAGTATGATAGCAACTGGCTACATGGCTGGGGCTGTGAGCACTTGATATCTGGCTAGTATGACGATAAACTGAATTTTTAATTTTATTTACTTTTAAATAATTAAAATTTAACTTATAAAACTAAAGCAGTGTAAAATATTTTTCACTTAAATGCTGCTTTATTTTTTGGTAAGACTATATTTTACTTTTCTGCTGCATGATGTGAGATATCATTATACTGTGGGTGTGTGTCAGGCATGTGCATTATTTTTTAATATTTTATAGAAATATATCACCAGTTTTTTTGGTGTCAGCAGAATAATTCAAATGGTTTTCTGAAGATAAATCAAATGATTTTTTTTCTACACACCCATGCAACATTGTAATGTGTTTATTTGAATATTTTATGTGAACAGCATGAGTTACTTTTGAAATTGGTAACTTCATAGAAATATTTGTTATACATTATATGGTGTATGTATTTTATATGTATTTATAGACGTTACAATGTTTGTTTTAATACTATATCATTACATTAGCTTTCTAGTGTAAAAACAAAGTACGGAAAAATATTTAAGCATATGAAGTATATAACTTATGCAGACTTGAGTGGGGATGCAGAAACTAGAACAAGAAAAGATGGAATGAGAATGGAAGAAGATATGCCACAAATTTCACAATAAAGACAATTTTATTTTCTGTGATTGAGTAAAAAAAAGCTATTTTCTTGTAAATAAAAGAAACAAATTAGTAAAGATGACTATATGAAGAAATATTTTCAGCAAATACAGAATGAATTTGATGACAAGTGTCTTCCCAATATTAAAAAAAGAATTTATGAAATTGTTTGCCAGAAATCAGAATTAAATGTATAGTAAAAAAATATGTTTGATTTCAACAGTATCTGAGAGTGTAATTTTGGCCACCTTGGTTCTCACTCTAAGGAAAAAAGAGAACATTTTCAGTTGGAGAGATTATAGGAGAAATTATTTCAGTTGTCAAATTTTTTTGGAAAATTACAAGGAAAAGCCTAAAAGTGAACGATCAAATAATTGCCTGTAGAATACATGGCCATTCTGACAATAAAGATCAAAGTGAGCCAAAGTTTGAAAAATTGCACATATTTTTCTTTGGTTTTAGATGAGTCATGTGACATGAGATTCTACCCAGTTAATGCTTTCCACATAGTTTGTTTCAGAGGATTTCCAAATTTACAAAGAACTATCAGTACATGGCCTAAATAAATGAACTTGGGGTGTAGACTTAAAAAAGTGGCTTTTCATGGAAGATGGTACTTCAGGTATGGTAGATCAAAATATCAAGATTTATGGAGTTTTTTTAAAAGAAAGATGAATGTTTCCCATATGATCTAATCCTACTATATGATACATATTGAAAATATTTGCATTCAGTTTTCTGAAGTAGACTCTCTGAAAAGTATTATGGATTCAGTTATTAAATTCATTCATTTATGTGCAAATGATTTTAATCATTGCCAGTTTGGAATTATTAAAAAACAGTAGAAGACAATGAATTTAATGATTTTGTGCTCTTTGCCAGTATTCAATGGTTGAGTTATGGACGAGTTTACAAAGATGACTGTACTACTAACTCTTGAAAAAAGAAGACTTGACAAATACTCAATAATCAAAGACAAAGAACAATTTCATTGTGATTTACGTTTTCTCACCAATATCACACTGCATGTAAGTGAGCTAAATTTGAAGCTTCAAGGAAAAGAAAAGCATTTTATAACCTAGCTGGTTGTTGAAATTGAAAATTTCAGTAATACAAATCAATAACAATGTCTTTATATGTCTTAAAAATGAATAAATATACAGATGATTGTAATTATAATATGCAGTGTCAAGTAAAGTTGCTGCAAAAAACTACAAGAACGATTTGATGAATGTTAATAACAATAAATTTAGGCTTTTCCATTTATACAGTCTCTCTGAATTCAGTTTTATGAATACTTTTTCGATATAAAAGCTAATTAATTTACATAATCAGTTTTGAAACTGATGTGCATTTTCTTCAAAGTCAAATCAATTCTTATAATTCTTATAATTCTTATAATTCTTATAAAAATGTGGAACCAGTTTTGTCAATATAGATATGCACATATAATTTCATTATTGGGAAAATTATAAGTATCTTTGGAACAACTTTGTGAACCTTTTTTAAATTATAAATTTTATGAAATCTAAACTGAGATTAAGTATTTCTGATTTAAAAGATAGCATACAAATTGATAGGTGGTGTGCTGTAAGTGTAAAATACATCCAGATTTCAAAGAGTTTGAATGAAAAAGGATGTAAAATGTCTTATTAATAACTTTTATGTTGATTACATGTTAAAATGATAATATTGTGAAATGTTAGTTTAAATAATATTTATATTATTACAATTAATCTTTTATTGTTGTTCAATGTGACTACTATTAAAATTGCTTATGTGGCTTATAGTATATGTCTGTTGGATAGTACTGGTGTAGACCATATCAGGATTAACCTGAGCTCCTCCTTGGGGCTTAGCTCATGGCAGAATTGGATAGCAGCATAGGTCATATTTATGGAGACAGTTAGCTTTAATATTTTAGTTTGTGTATCCTTTACTTTAGGATATACATTTGGCACTTGATCTTAGCTTTGGCTTATTTCTTTTTCTATTTTGTGTATATTTTTTAAATTAATAGACCTTATTTTTTAGGGAAGTTTTAGATTACAGCAAAATTGTCAGGAAGGTACAGAGAGTTCCCATGTAGTCTCCCCTGCCCTGCCACACAACAGAGTTTCCTTTATTATTTACATTTTGCATTAGTGTGGTTCATCTGTTACAATTGATGAGCCAATATTGATACATTATTACTGAGCTCTGTAGTTTACATTTGACTTCTTTGTGTTGTACATTCTATAAGTGTTCTGACAAAGATTTATATCTTTGTATTTTACATTCTTTGTGTTTTGACAAATGTATAATGACGTGTCCACCATTACAGTGTCATATAGAATAGTGGCACTGCCTTAAAAATCTTCTGTGTTCTGCTTATTCATCCATCTGTTCCTTCCCTCAGTCATAATAGTTTTACTGTCTCCAGAGTTTTGCTTTTTCCAGAATGTCTTACAGTTGGAATCATATGGTCTGTAGCCTATTCAGACTGGCTTCCTTCATTTAATAATGTGAATTTTAAGCTTCCTTCATGTCTTTTTGTGGCTTGATAGCTCTTTTATTTTTATCACTGAGTAGTATTCCATTGTATAGATGTACCACAGTTTATCCATTTACCTCCTGAAGGACAGGTTGCTTCCAAATTTTGGCAATTATGAATAAAGTTGCTATAAATATTTGTGTGCAGATTTTTGTGTGGACATAAATTTTTGACTCATTTGAGTAAACACCTGGTAGCATGACTCCTGATTGTATAATGAAAATGTTTAGTTTTTTTAAAAGCTTCCAAACTGTTTTCTAAAGTAGCTGTACCATTTTGCATTGCTATCAGCAATGAATGAGAGTTCTTGTTGCTCCACATCTTCCCAGCATTTGATATTGTCTGTTTTGGATTTTGGCCAATTCTAATAGATATGTAGTGGTATCTCATTGTTGTCTTAATTTGCAATTCCCTAATGACTTATGATGTTGAACATTTTTTCATATGCTTATTTGCAAATTGTACATCATCTTAAGTAGGACATCTATTGAATCTTTTGCTCATTTTGTTTTCTTATTGTTAGAGTTTTAAGAATTCTTTGTATCTCTTATATGCCAGCAAAGAATTTCTCCCAGTCTGTAGTTTATCTTTTAATTTTCTTCATAGTATCTTTTTAGAACAGAAGTTTTTTAATTTTAATGAAGTTTAAATTCTCAGCTTTTCCTTTCATGGATTGATGCTTTCAGTATTGTATCTAAGAAAGCCATCACCAAACCCGGCGTCACCTGAGATCATAACCTGAGCCGAAGGCAGATGCATAACCAACTGAGCCACCCCGGTGCCCTGCAGATTGCTTTTTAATCAAGAAGTGACTTTAATGAATTTGTTTCTTATGGAGTCATAGGTACAGTAAAGTACAGAGATAAAGTTCTATAGAAGTTAGCTAGTCAAAAATTGTGTTGCTTTTGTTGAAAAAAAAAATTGTACTACTTTATGGAATGTTTAGTTACCATTATAGGAATTATAAATAATAATAATATAATATAATATGATTTAATATAACACAATAATATAAATATAATTATTATAAATAAGTAATATTTGAGATTTCAAATTTACCTGGGTGACTTCACTGACAGTTTTTTTTTTTAATAATTAAAAACTATTTCCTTATTTTATACTTCTTTTGTCATGTGGCCAGAGTTTCCTACATACTACATTTTATGATTTCCTGGGCATTAAAAATGAAGTTAGCATAAAGATAAGGCCATTTTAATTGAAATCATTTAGACAGCCCGGAGTTAAACTTTGGTACCAGGAGTGGAAAAACAACTGAATTGCTAAATTGAAAAGTTATCCCAGGAACAGAATATGGTTATCCCAGCAGCTGGCCACATAAATGACTGCAAAGCTACACAAATGTTAACTTGATTAGTTCACTAGCAATTCCAACTTGAATGATGTGGTACATGAAAGAAGCCATGATCAGAAATTATGGGTGTTTGGGGAGAATACTATTTGCTACTTGTAAAGGTCACATGTGTTTCAGGAACAGAGTCTTCTATTTATTTGGTGCTATAAAAATATAGGTGAACTCACCTCATGCTCTCTTACTTATTAAGCTTACGATCCTGAACTCTGACTTGTTGAACCTACCTTGTCTCAGAGTTAGGATTGGAGTCATTTTCAGCAAGTAAGTCTTCATGCTTCTCATAAAGTATATTTCGTTTATAATAAATTATATGTGATATTTCTCAGATGAAATTTTTCTGGATAGGTCTTGATGACACAACTATTTTGAGTCTTACAATGAATCCCCTATAAGAGTTTATTTTGTTTGTAAGGATTCCTCTGGATTTAACTGATTCTATATGACATTATAAATTTTTCTCCAGTATTTTACTGAAGTTACATAAAGCAGAATACATCCTAGTTCCTATAGTAATAGAGAATGAAGGTGGTTTTTATTTTTCTAAAATTTTACATGCATTCCTTTGTGTCCTGGGGATACCAAAGACTTGTAAGTAGAATACTTGGATTCTTCATCAGATATATCTCCACTAAATAAAGCTTACAAAATTTTAATTTTATCCTGAAATATACATCAGACCTAGAATTTATTTCATGGTCTTAAGTGTTTTTTTCAACTTTTTTACTTTGTAGGGTTTTTATGTTTTTAGATCTTGTTTCTCTTTAGCTGTTTGGCTATATAGTCAGTCTTCCTATAATGTGGTATGTATGTTTCCAGAATTCAATGTGCTAAATTGTGCAAAATTGCTCAATAAAATCTATGAGGCTTATGGGAAAAATGGGGTTAGGGACATGATGTGAAAAAAAAATCTCCAGTGACATATAAAATAAAATATAAGAATCTAATAAAAATGGTAGTAGTTTTACACATATTAAATGGTTAAGCAATACATAAATACTGTAATAAATATGTCAATTTGCTTTTAAAAAGACCTGAAGAGTGTTTGTGGAGGTATATGTCAGGAGGGTTGCAACTTGTGAGTTCCAAAGAGGTAGTAGAAGGAGGGTTATCTGAAATTGGTTGGAAGGTTGTAAAACCCAAAATGGATGGGTATGTCTCATAACACATACGGTAAACTGAAGTAGGTGGTAGGTATTTGAGGTGGATGTGTTTTGTGTATTTCTGTGTGGCTCAGTTCAACTAAGTGCAGTTTTCTTCATCCACTTAGTGTTTCTGGGAGACAAAATTTGCACAAGCAGTTGCAAAATTTGTGTTATGCTGAAATTTTCCCCTACTCACATTGGAACCCAACTGACACTTTCAGAACAAACATCATAGCAGAACGAACTATATACACTTGAAATACTGATAGTTTTATAAAACATTTTCATAAAAATGTTTTAGAAATAACTTTACTTAAATTACTTATCCAACCCAACATGGTACCTACCCTTTAAACAGCTATTCCCTGCAAAAATAAATATCTGGAAGCATTTTCTTATTTAAGGAGTAGCTACCAAAATGCTCACCCCTTTGTACTTTGCTCCTTGTCTACTACTTTTTACTGAATCTGTCACTACCTTCATTGCTCTGTCTACATCACACTTTCCCCTTGCCCTTAGAGTAATCATTTCCCAACATTTCATCTGACTTTTAACTTTGGCTCAGTCTTTCTCTATGGCCACTTTTCTCATGGACACTTGGGTGAGTCCCATTCTAACTTGGCTTGGCCCCCAGAAACCATGCTCAACCTTCTTAGTTGCTTTGCCTGCTGGGCACAAGTGGACGTGCGGCTTCAGGATTGCCCCTGTGAGGTACTTGAAGTGTCTTGACTGTCCGACACTGGCTGGGGAAGAAACTCCTGCCCTATATTTCTAATTGTACAACTGGTGAAGACAACGTGGCTGCTTTATCTCCAGATCATTCTCAGCACAGTGCTCTAGGCAGCCACCGTGGATCAGAATTGGCATGCAAGCTGAAAGCTTTTCCCTATCTTTGTTTTAATACGTTTTCTGGGTTTGTGTGGCACAGGCCTTGACTTCCAGGGTGGCCTGAGCCAGGGCCCTGGGCAGGTTAACAGGGAGATGCAGGAGGTTTGGCCACATGCCTTCGGTCACCAGATTTGGCACACAGTCCACTTTGGATATCCCAGTCAGTTCATCAGGGGGGCCTCTTGACATCACCATAGGCCAAGAACACTGTCCATCCACTGCTTGCTAGAGAAGAGAGCCCGTCCACAGCCCGATGTTGTGACCTGCTGCCTGAGAGACAGATGATTATGCTGCCTGCTCCACAGGCCACACTTAGAGCAGGAACCTTCTCCTTCCTCTTCCTTACAAGGCACTGCCATTGCCTCATGAGCAGTGGCTCTAGTCCCAGGTCCTGGGCAGTAGGAAAGACAGAGAAACCTATAGCCAGGGACTAGCTTTCTCAGGTACCTACAAATGCCTCAGTACTGGACAAGAGAATGAAAGACATTTTCAGAACAAAGTTAAATAATAGTGGTGTGATAAGAAATCTTGTCTTATTCCCGATTTTAATGTCAACATTTATGTGTTTCACCATTAAGTATATTGGCTGTGATTTAAATTGGCTATTATTTTCATACTGAAATTGTTAGGAATGCGGTGACAAGTGAAACCAGTCAAATGGAGAAGTCAGATGTTTCATTTTTAAAATCTTCTCTTGAGATTTTGAAGCAGATATCCCATTTTAAATTCTACATATTTATCTCTTCTTCATCTAACAAGTAAAGACAAAGAAAAGATAACATTTTACTACCTCCGCTTCCTACTCCCACTTCCCAAGTTTTGTTGATCTGTGATGAAAGTCATTAGTATGGACTTCATATATTAATCTTCTGATTCAATAATAGAATTTTTTACTGTTGGATTTTTGAGTTCCTGATTTTGATCACTTGGTCGATTGGGAAAACCTTCATCAATGAAAGTAACCCCAAATTTGGATAAACATTTTATAAAGTGTAGATAATAGCCCAAGATGCACGAGGAGCTAATAAGAAAGCACCTATTTAAATTAGTTTCTATCTGCAGTCCCAGAAAAAATAATACACTTGGTGCTGAAATAAAAGCTGTTCTTGCAGAAACTGTGTATTAGTTTTTGAGAAGTCATGGAGAGTAGGGCAAGAAAGTCCCCAGTGGGGAAAAGGTAGATTTTGGAAATGATCAAGTTCTTCAACTACAGAATTTTGGAATGAAACACCAGACACATTGCTTGAGAGTAGTTAAGTTAGGAAAGTGGCAAACCCTAGAAACTGGTAGGGTATAATAGAGCTTTCGTTAGGTCAAATGTTTAATGTTTAATGGTTATGTAAGCCCAGAAGAGGCTTGCAAATCTGAAACTCTGTACCCATTAAACAGCTCCCCATGTCTTCCTCTCCCCAGCCCCTGGTAACTATCTTTCCACTTTCTGTTTCTATGAGTTTGGTTACTTTATTTATTTATTTTTATTTTTTTAAAAGATTTTATTTATTTATTTGACAGAGAGAGACACAGTGAGAGAGGGAACACAAGCAGGGGGAGTGCGAGAGGGAGAAGCAGGCTTCCCGCTGAGCAGGGAGCCTGATGCGGGGCTCGATCCCAGGACCCTGGGATCATGACCTGAGCCAAAGGCAGACACTTAATGACTGAGCCACCCAGGCGCCCCAAGTTTGGTTACTTTAGATACCTCATAATAAGTAGAATCATACAGCTGACTTCTTTCAGCTTGCATAATGTTTTCAAGATTCATCCATGTTCTAGCATGTGATGGGATTTCCTAACTTTTTAAAGCTGAATTTTATTTCATTGTATGTATACACCATATTTTGTTTATCCATTCATCTGTTGATGGACATTTGGGTTGCTTCCACTTGGTTATTGTGAATTGTTCTGTTATGAACATGGGCGTGTGAACCTTTTTTTTTGAGATCCTGCTTTCTATTCTTTTGGGTGTATACCTAGAAGTGAGTTTACTGAATTTTTTTTTTTTTTTAATCTTTTTAGGAACCTTCATAGTATTTTGTACAGTGGTTGCACCATTTTACAGTCCCACCAATGTTGCACAAAGGTTCCAATTTTTCCACATCCTTGCCAAAACTTGTTAGTATTTTTTAAATAGCAGCCTTCCTAATGGGTATGAGGGATAGATAATGTTTGAAGATATATAATTGATATTCAAAAGCTGTTAGTAAAGTAGAATGATGGACCAAATGCTTATGTGATGAAGTATGGCTAAATGTAAAGCCAATTTTTGAAGTCTAAGATGGGGGATACCAGACTTGATATTGACTCATATGCAAGTGTCTTAAGGGTTTACTTGATTTATATGGACATTTTCTTTAGCAGTATTACTTGGCAGCTAGATCAAAAACCCAGCCTGCAATAAAAGAAGTAGAGTGTTGAGATCATGGCAGAGAATAGTGCTGTTGTACTGTGCACTGGTCAGATTGTATGAGGAGGGTCATGTCACGTTCTGGGTGTTAGTTATGGATCCAGAAATTGGTAAACAGCTGACATTCAACAGAGAGCAGCCATACACAGAAAGGGCTTAGAAACTGTGACCTCTCAGTCAGTTGAGAGAACTGGGGTTCTTAACCTGAAGAAGACTAGAATCATATTTGTCTTCATATGATTTAACATGTTGTTATGAGGAAGATGGTGGCGGTTTAGTTTTCCTGTTTGAGGACAGAGCTAAAAAGCGAAACAAAACAACACAACACATGTGGGACTGGAGAGAAGCATGTTTCTAATGAACATGAGATAACCTTTTCTGTCAGAGGGGTAGAGTTCCCCTTTGAGGGAAGTGTTTGAGCTTAGCCTAGGAGGAGATAGAAGGGGTGTTGTGCAGGATAGTCCTCTGCTAGATGGAAACCCGGCAAGATGGAGCTATGTAAAAACTGTTAGTTCCTTCTTTGAGCAAAAGAGACTGAGAAGCTAGAAAAAAACCAGTTGCATTCACAAAAAGCCTGAAATCTAGTAGTGTCCATTTTTGCCTGCCCAGTCTGAACCCTACCTAGAACTCTGAGCTAATAAATTTTTCCATTAGGAAGAGTCTGGACTGCCAAGAGTCCACTCTGGGTTGATGGTGACCTACAGTCTTTTTCCAGCGTGCCTGCAAGTGCCATACAGATCCCAACACCTGACCCACTGCTAACCTCTCTACACTTGTCCTCAGAGTTCCTGCTTCACACTTAACTCTTTCATTATAATTTTACAGTACTTTCCCCTCCCCATGTGTGCCTTTGCCTCTGCTAGTCTCTTTACTTGGACCATGCCCTTCTTTCACTCCATTCCTGCCTCTTATTCCTGCCAGGCTGATGTAGGGGCTTCTCCTCACTGCTCTCCGAATACTTAAGGTAGGCTACTGTTCCTGACTTTACTGCACTTTGGGGTATCTGTCCCCACATGCTGGACTGTGGAATAATAGAAGAGTTGAGTATGTGTATTTTTTTCAGTTTAGGCCATAACATTATATTGTTCTAGAAACCTTCAACCTTAATCTGGTTGAAATGTGCAGGCTGAATCTCAGAGTCGGAGGTTAGCTGAACCTCTCCCCTCCCTCCTGCTTCTCCTCTTCCTCTTCCTTCACTTTCTTCCCCTTTGCTCCTCCTCCTCCTCCTTGTTCATCCTTTCCACTTCTTCCTTCCTCTTTTGTCTTTCCTTCCTCCCTCCTCTTTTTAAAAAATGTGCAGTCTCCTTACACGGTGTTCTCATGCACAGTTTGGCAGGCTTTTTCTATTCTGTAATTCACTCATCCCTTAACCAAGCCTGAGTATTTCCAAGACCTCAGATGTGTAGATCCTAACAGAGATTCCAGATCACTTTTGTGTTGACATGAGGATTTTTTTTTTCAATATGGAAAATGAGGTTCAAACATACCTTGTTCAATTTCTACACATTTGTCTTCTTATTTACTTGTCTTTCTAGTTTTTTTGTATTTGTGCCAGACTCCTGATGCCAACCATCTGTTGATTCTTTAATATTATAGCGACACAGGCTCTGTTTGTATTCAGGGTAGTTTGCATTTTTATGTTTGCCAAGATGTTTTGCTGTTATGTGGTAAATTAAACGTGAGAACAACGGGCAGGCTAGAAGTCTCTTTATGAGCAGCTTGATGGATTTGTATCTAAGTATATAAGCTGTTGTGTGGTTACTCAGTTTTTGGTCTGTTTTAGTAACAAATTGTAGCTCTAATTTATGTTTAATATAAAAAAGGAGATTTAATGAATTTTTCCTTAAGTTAGGTGTGGTATTTTCTACAAGTCAAAACCACTAGCATTCATGTAACTTCTTTGTATGCAGTGGAGGCTCTCCAAACATTGTTGAAAGTTTGCATAAAATTATACTTGAGGAATTCCATGTTTTCTTTTTATATAAAGAAGATTAATGTTCATGGACTTGAGTGAATTCCATCTAGTGATTTGGCCTATAATTTCTTTACTGTATGATAAATGACTATTCTGAAAGTGCTCTGTTCTTTGAAGAATTTTTAGGACAGCTTAGATAATTAAACCTTTGATGTGCATATTTGTTACTTTTTAACTTTTGATTAACGAATCATGTTTTCCCAAAATCTTCCCTTCTGTTAGGCCCTAGAGATCAGTCGAAACACATATTCTTTTGTCCACATTTAAGATGGCTTTGTATTTTACGAATCTCATAGAAATTTCAAACCCAAAAGAGGGCTATGTTGACATATCGCCAGGATTTGCAAGTTGTCTCCAATTTGCATGTTAATAAGTAGATTGCAGGTGACCTGGAGAGGAATATATTCTTGTGTATAGAAGAGACTGTAGATCTTAGTATTATTTCCTATTTTTTATCTATGGACATCACTTTCAGGTCAAAGGGAGTGTGGGAGTAGTTCTCCACAAAAAAAATCTGTTTTTTTTTTTTTAAAGATTTTATTTATTTATTTGTCGGAGAGAGAGAGAGCACAAGCAGGGGAAGTGGCAGGCAGAGGGAGAAGCAGGTTCGCCAATGAGCAAGGAGCCCGATGTGGGACTCAATCCCAGGACCCTGGGATCATGAAGGCAGGCGCTTTCCCAACTGAGCCACCCAGGAGTCCCAGAAAATCTGTTTTCTTAAGAGTTGTAGTGCTCAGCAGCCCTTTTATGTAAGAGTACCTGCTATCCATGCAACCATTTACAGATTTAGCACGTTCAGGATCTCTGTTCCCACATTCTTTAATTCTGTGGCATTGCATTTTCCTTTGGTACCATGGCCAGAGCACCTGTCATCATTCTAATAAATTTATCACATCTCTATAGAGAGAAAGGACTCTAACGGGTTTTCTAAGCACTCTTTTTTACTTCTAGGTTCATAGACCTTTATATGGAAATCTGAACTCCAAAAAGCTCTGAAAACCAAATTCCTGAAAACCAAAGCTCTGAAAACCAAATATAAATAAGATATATATCTTATTTAGCAGCAAAACCTGACTTGAACTTGTGTAAGGCTGTTTGTAGCCTTTTGCTTTTATCCTATTTAGCATGACTATTCATGGATTTAGTGCAGAAATATGAATGTGTCTGATTATGGGATGGTGTTCCAAACTCTGTAGAAAATGTTATGTAAACAGTATATGCACTATATTATCTTTCTAAAATAAATTAAAAAAAATCAGCTTTCAGAAACATCTGGTTAAAGAATTGTGATGTTGGATAGGAACATTTCCAATTTCTGTTTAGGTAAAAGCTCAAGAACTATAGGTATTTCTATAGGAGAAAACCATTAAAGGTAAGTATAATAGGCTAACAATATATGAGTAAAGCAGTAGGTTTTAGAGTCAGTAAGGGACTCTTTGTTATTGAAAAAAAATGTGTATATTCGTGAGATAGAACATGATACTACCCACATGTATAAATAGTTCTGTTTGCAGGAGTTCATTGCTTCCGACATCCTGATGTTGTCTGTCTCCCCCAGTGAACACATTTGGAAGGTGATGTCATGGGTCTAGTGAGCTGATCATTAGAGTTTAATATTAGAGTTTTTGTGTATGCACAAAACAAGTTTTTCTCACTTTTGTGTTAACAGTTGCCAGTGAAGTGAGATATCTCTGGACAAAGGTGTTGTTATCACTTTGTAACTTTAGGTGAGTTATCTTTAAAAGTAGTTTGTTGCAAACTTACAAACGCTGCTTCAAGGAAAGCCCTAAATTTGTAAGCACACTTTTAAAAACCTTCAACCAATATTATATAGTACCTTTTGAGCATCAGTTTCCCCAACTTCTTCTCTTTATTATGTTCTACATCTGTATTTTTAATGGTTTATTATGTCTTTACGAGGTGAAAAAGTAATAGAAAAATATTTATGGTCAGTGGTTTCCTTGTGTGTTAAATTCTTGATGCGAGTTTGATATCTCTGTTTTACTGGTGAAAGTATACTGGCAGCTGTGTAATAAATGTAAAAAAAAAAACCATAATTGAAGGTTTAAGATTTGGGAAAAACTGATGAAATGGGGAATGTAGAAACATGTTTCTTTTTTTTTTTTTTTAATTTTAGGAGGGGAACTGATTATGTCTGTAATGCAAGAATTAGCATTAAAATTTATAAATAATACGTAGTAGGTCCCTTCTCTATTCTTTTCCTCCCTTCCTTCATTTAATATAAGACTAAATCTCTTACATTAAACATTTATATTATGCTTAAAGGCATTTGCATTATTTTTATATAACTAATATTATGTAGATTGTAAATCACCATTTATCATCTCATCTGAAGTGAAAGAAGCCAGACAGTGAGGATGTCCCTTGGTCAGACCGCTTCAAGGAGCTGGAATTTGGCCAACAGCCTGAAGCAGCTTGGAAGCAGATCCCTACAGAGTCTTCCCCATAAACCTTAAGCAGCGAATCCAGTCCCACCCATCGAGACTTCTGATCTACAGAACTATGAAATAAGAAATGAGTATTGTTTTAAGCTATTCTGTTGGTGGTAATTGTGGTGCAGCAGTAGAAAACGAATACAGGTTTTGGTACCAGGAGTTGGGTATTAGTTTTCTACTTTTGCCTGTAACAAATCACCACACACTTAGTGGCTTAAGACAGCATTCTTTTTTAAATCTTACTGTTCTGTAGGTGAGAAGTCTGAGTGAGTTCTCTGCTTAAGGTCCTTCAAGGCCATATCAAGGTGTTGCAAGGCTGCGTTCTCATCCAGAGGTTTCGATGATCAGTTTGCTTCAAGCTCATTCTGGTTGCTGGCTGAATTCAGTTCCTTGAGGTTATAGGACTGAGGTGTGTGTTCTGTTGCTGACTGCTGGTCAGAGGCAGCTTTCAGGGTTCCCCATCGGGTTGCCTTGTAGCCCTGCCATCTCAGTAACGGAAAATCCTTCTCATGTCAAGGCCTTCTCATCCTTCCTGGCTCTCTGACTTCTCTGCTCACCAGCCAGAGAAAATTCGAGGGTTTTAAACAGCTTGTGTGATTAGTGAGGCTCCCCAAGGGTATTCTCCCTTTTGTGATATAGCATGATCAGAGGAGTGATAACTCACTGTCCTCACAGGCTCTACCTACACTCAAACTGGAAGGTATTCTCAAGGGTCATGAGGAGTGATTCTTAGAATTCTGCTTACCAGTTGGCAACTAGGGACCAAGGTTGTAAGGATATTGAGTTAGTATAATGTGGTGGGCTCTGGAACCAAACTGCTTGGTTTGAACACTAGCGTCAATACTTAACTAGCTGTGAAACCTTAGATAATTTATTCTGATTGTGTTTCAGTTTCCTTATCTGTTAAATGTGGTTAATACATAGCACCCACCTCATGGGGTTGTTTTGAGGAATATATTGTATATTATGTGTAAAGGTGCTTATTAGCCAAGTGTGTGACACATAATAAACACTCAATAACTGTTAGCTGTTATTACTATCCTTATTTGTTCTTTAAAGCAGGATCCTTTTATGTTTCAGTTTTCAGAGAATGACTTTGACTAAATACAAAGCAGATGTTCAGTAGAAGTAACATGATACTGATCCAAATGGGAGACTTTCATCATTATGGAATCTGACTGATGTGAGCATCTCTCAGATGGAAGTGTGAGCGCCATTGCCTGCTCCAGACAGGGGATATGTGCTTTTGGACAGCCTGGGCCATGTGTGTATGGGGGTGTGCCTGTGTTTGGGTCAGTCTCAGCCTATGGATAGTAGTGCTGGGCATCCCGGAGGAATGCCTGGGGGAACTCACCTGGGTCCATGCTACTTTTTGGCTAGCCTCCAGAGACATTTCCCCAACCTGGGGACAATGTTGTGGCTGGACTGGTCCTTATGGTTCTTATTATGATTGCAAGATGAACCTCAGCAACAACCATCAGGGAGTTTCGAAAAAATGTTTATTACTTGTGGGTCCTGGAAGGGTACATGGCATGCCTCGGGCCACACAGTGAGGTCCTGGGGGTTGAGAGAGAGTGTGTGAAAGAGCGTGAACTTGGGGTTCTGCCT
This sequence comes from Phoca vitulina, assembly GCF_004348235.1. Taxonomy (NCBI): domain Eukaryota; kingdom Metazoa; phylum Chordata; class Mammalia; order Carnivora; family Phocidae; genus Phoca; species Phoca vitulina. Next base: position 703,467 of record NW_022589717.1, on the reverse strand, counting down.
TTATTGGAGTTGAGGGTGGGGTGTCTAGGGTTTTGTGGGCTCACTCTTTATGAATTTAAAACATAAGAGTGGGTGAGGATTAAAGCATGGGAAGGGAAAACAAGTGGTCAGAAGGTCAGTTATCTATGTCAACCAAAGCTCTCTAAAAAGAGAACTTTATGAGTGAGACAGCCAGGCTCTTTAGCTCTGTGGCTGTCAATGTCTTCATTCAAGATGGAGATCTTTGAAGTAGATGTGGAGGCAATCAAATCTTAGTGTCAGGCATTTACATTACAGTCAGAAAAACTAATTGTCAGGTGCTCACACTGAGACCTCAGTGCGGTGGGAAGAGGGTAGAGTGGCTTGAGCTGAGATGAGACAAAGGTAGATGAGAATCCAGGAGATTGGTCAATGAGGAGGGTCTAAAATGATGCCTGGGGAGTATAATCCACCATTCTGGTTACGCATCCCAGAGAAGTGGGACTGATGGCATGTAGAGGACCAAGGAGTTCCAGCTACCAGGGCAGGACTGGCCTTCATCTGGCCTGGCGCAAATCCAACCGTGCAGGGCTGCAACTCTGTCAAAAAAAAAAGGTTGGAATTGAGGAAAAAGAATCCAGTGACTAGAAGGACTACGCTGGGTGTAAAACAAGCTGGGTAGGAGCGCAGTCACTTAGGGACTAGATTGGGAATGAGAGGTTGTCCCATGGGAGGAACAAATCAAAAATGCAATTTTAGGATTTTGCGATACAGAGTCAGAGCAGTGTCGATGTCAGGGTTGAATCGGCAACAGCAGACTGAATAATTTCAGTGTCTGTCCATGTTCTTAAACAGTCCATGAACTGGACTCAGAGGTGAGGAGATTGGAGAGTGAGGACTGAGGGTCCCCAGTGGTGGAGTCAGAGGGCCCACCCAGGTGGCCCAGTTAGGCCCGCATCTCTGGAAGGGACCACAATTCCTGAAAGATCCCTTGGAGTGCCCAAGAGTCCTTTTCTGAAGGGCTCCCCTTCAGGGTGAGTTCTTAGTTCCATCAACTCCCTGGGCCCCTGGATATATAATACCAGCTGCAAGAAAATCCGATCAAGGGAAAAGCCCCAGTTTTTTTTTTTTTTTTTTTTTTTTTTTTTTTTTTATCAGAAAGCATCCTCTATTGCAATATTTGTGTCCAAGGTTTGGACAGCATTCCTTGCCAGGCCTTTGGTTGCCAGAGCAGTTACTGGTGCCAGACGCAGCTTGGTCTGTAATGGGGAGATATTCCAATTCCACTGATCCTGCCTCCTGGCAACATGAGACTTTTGGCAGAATTCTTGAAAATGAGCTACAGTAAGAGAGAAGCATGTACAACATAGATGTGTGGCCCCTTTTGAGCCAGTTCTTCTGTTTATGTTTGGATGATAGGAAGTAAGAGCTTTAGCTAGAAATTTTGAGTGAGGAACCTAAATGTTTCAGGAGCAAGTAGAGATCACCTTCTTGGAGAAGACTTCTTTTTCTGAACACTCCTTAACTCAGGTGGTATGCTGCAAATCACCCTTACTGATACTGTTCTGTGACATGCAAGGGCCTTCTGTGAATTATATGTGAGGGTCATATTTTGCCATCTCTCCACTGTGTCATGATATGACTCAAAGATGGAGAGTCGTGAGTTGTTGGCCAACCAACCTGATGGGCTAGATGTGTGGAAGGAAGATTTGAGAATTGTCTACTTTCCTCTGTGTTACATATAGCATATATATTATTTAAATTCTGTGTTTGTATTCCTTCCTGTAATTACCTGAAATATGCCTGTCTGTATGGTTTTGTCTACTTTGGAATCAAAGCTTCTAGAGGGATAGTCTGTCAGATTTTCTCCTTCTATACCCTATTTTTCTGATATTAGATACCAACATTCAGGGCTTCTAAATCAACACTTACCACTCATCTTTCATTCTCTCCTTAACTCTGGTTTTTAATTCCAAAGGACCTTTCTCTTTAGGTCTCCTTTTTATATATGAAAGTTCCCAAGTTGAATGCTAGGCGTATCTCTTCCTGTTTACTGTTTCTTTCCTGTAGACATTGGTTTTTCAATTCCTGTTAGTATCAGCGAGACAGTCGGCAGTAATTGGGAAACATTTATTGTCTTAAGTTCATTCTTACGTGAAGACAACTCATTTGGTCTGTATTAAGTTATGTACATTTTAAAGATGTGAATGAAGACAATATAATTAATTTAAATGGATTGAGTGGATTTAATTTTAATTGCCTGTAGATAAACCATGTACTTTAAGAAAAAAATCTGAAAACAGTTTGACTATAGCAGTGGAACTTGGGTTAGAAGATCGGGATCAAAGGAAAAGTAGATTTTTTTTTTTTTTTCATTTTTTCTCCCTGTGGACTGCACTCTGCTCTTTGTTATTCAGTGTTTCCATAACCTTTGCCTAGAAGTTTCAGATACAAAGCATCTTATTCTAAAAATAGCATCAAAACTGTGATCTCTGGATCTTGGAGATTGTCACTGTTTTTTATACAACCGACTATTTCCAATGATTTCATGTCTGATTAGAATTTTGCTACTCAAATTTGCTTATTATTATTTGGCACATTTTTTATACCCTTTTAATATGCCATAGGGAATGTTCTCCAGAAGCTGACTTCAAGGCTTTAAGTCTGTGTAAGTTACAAATCTATATTAAACAATTGGGCAACACTATAGTCTCATAAAACTAATTAGATTTGAAGTTCTGTGAATTGTTTCTGATGGATCTGATGGGTGTTACCAAACTGTCAGGAGACATACTGACTTTATTAATGTGGTTTTCTACTTTGTTTGTGAAATAACACTTTACTTATAGAGAAGTCATCTGCCTTATGATCCTGAAAAAATCAAAGAGTAAACAAATAAGCCACTAAGTTGTCAAAATAGATGCCACAGTATTCACGTACTAACCCTTCCATATCCTTTACAGAAAACCCCTAAAGCAATGGGTATAATAAGCTAATGTCGGATGAATTTACTTTATTCTTTTTAAAAAGATTTTATTTATTTATTTACTTATTTATTTACTTATTTATTTATTTACAGAGTGAGTGGGGGGAGGGAGAGAGGGAGAGAGAGAATCCCAAGCAGGTTCCATGCCCAGGATAGAGCCCGATGCGGGGCTGGATCTTAGAACCCTGACATCCTGACCTGAGCCGAAATCAAGAGTCAGACGCTCAACCCACTGAGCCACCCAGGTGCCCCTACTTTTACTCTTTATGCATAAAAAACTTGTCTATCCAAAATGTCACTGAAATCTGAATACCTGAACATGTTTGTAAAACTATAGAAAGGGACAATGGCTACACTGTGAAGGCTGTCTCATAAATTTACAGTGGGAAAGATGATACACTCTTTCAGTTTATTTCAGTTATTCCTTCTTTTAAAAAAATAGCTCAATTTTCAAAATAATGTGAAAGGCAAGGCAAGACTCAAAAAAGGAGTGCTTTTAAAAGTTTTACATTAAGTCTCTCATTACTCTCATAAACTATTTTTGAACTTTCAAAGGAAATAAAGGCAACAGCAGTTTTTTGTTTTTTTTTTTAAAGACACACTAGCTGAGCTTTTAGTGAATAAAATATTTATTGAGATCATCCCCAAATAAAAAGTTTCCAGCCCGGAATGCTCAATTGCCTAAGTATAGGTAGGATTTACCTACCTACGTAAACTCGACCGAGTTGCTCAGTTAAACTTGTCTTTGTGTCTGACCGTATCTCGAGAACGTGCTTCATGCAGGTCAGTTGATTATAAAGGCAACCTCAGTTAAATGTAAGATATGGAGCCAAAAAAGCCTTTGTGATTTGAAGTTGCATCAGTAGACGTGACGCCCAGATCGTGGGTCATACGGCCCTTTGTATGCCGTATCATGTCCTATGTTCAGAGAGCTTTGACAGATTCGTGTGCGTCCGTAGAGCACAACGAGGAGAGCGAAGGAACCTAAATCACATCAGACGAGGAATGTGTTACTTGTCTTGTAGAAGAGAAAACAAAGAGAAGGGAGGACTCTTGCCTTCAGAAACTTGAAGGTCCATATGTGTAAGAGAAATTAAAACCACTGAAGAGGACAGAGCTGGAGTTGATGGCAGTTGGTCACAGAGCAACATGTACCACTTTGGCTGAGGGTCAGAGTGTCGATTCAGCTGAAACGGTTACCTGGATTTGCTACTACGTTCGTTCTAAAGGCACCTGCTCTTATTTCGGGTGTTCAGGCAGAGGCTATTTGAATATGTGTTTGCATTTGAATTGCGGTAGTTAGGGTGTCATTCATGTTTGTTCCTTGGAAGAAGTTAGCATTGCAGAAAAATGGTACCTATGTTTCCAGCTGTGCCATTGGACAGCAGGGGTTGTGTTGAAGGTGTCTGAGCCACCGTAAGCCTCTGTTCCCTAATACTTTGTGATTGCACATATCCATTGGTATACAGTGCTGTCCTTCATCTTAGAACTTCATTCGATGCTCGCACAGTCTCTGAGAGGTCGTAGAGCAGGGACTATCATCCCCGTTTTGGAGGTCAGGACACCGTGGCTCAACCCCGTGAGAGGGAATGACTCACCCGCAGTGATACAGTCAGAGCTTGGGTAACACCTCACTTTTTGATTCCTAGTCCGGCATTTTCCCCACTCCAGAATACTTTTCTGACGTTCCTTTCAGCTTGACATATTTAGGGCACTAATTATTTGTAATGAAAAACAGACTTAATTTTTCACATCCATCCTTTTAAGTTATTTAACTTCCTGTGCATTATATTCTGAATGCTGTTCAGTTAAAGAGACTGGGATCTGTAAAAACCTCTTTTCTCTCTGTCTGCTTTTCCATCTGAAGATGGGGGATTCCATGGTTGGGGTGATTAGATAGTTTGGGAGGGGGGAGATATAAGCAGATATGCCACAGTGATACGTGTGTGTATGTGTGTGCGTGTATGTGCGAGTGTGTGTATAGCCCAAAGCAAGCAAGAATTTTAAACGGAATCCCTTTGGAAAATCAACAGAAAAAAAACCCCATGCCCTTTGTTTAGAAACCATAAATCACTAGTTTCCTAGTGACAATCCTTGCTGATTTCTGAAAGTGTGTCTCTTTGGCTTAAATCTGACAAAGTGGGGTGCCTGGGTGGCTTAGTCAGTTAAACATCTACCTTCAGCTCAGGTTATGATCTCAGCGTCCTGGGATCGAGCCCCACATCGGGCTCCTTGCTCAACAGCGAGTCTGCTTCTCCCTCTTCCTCTGTGATCTCTCTTGCTCTCACTCTCTCAAATAAATACATAAAAATCTTAAAAAAAAAATAAATCTGACAGTGTTGTGCTGTCAGAACTGATTACGTGAGCACACTTGTTTTTTTTGCTTCCATATATATCCTGAAATCTGTTTAATTAGACACTGAAGGCAGGGCATCTGACCTAACTTCAGTTCAAAACAATCATGGAAAAAAATGCCTGTAATTTAAATATAAAAATATGATGACATTATATACTCTAAAGATATCCATACCTTAAATCTTAGTGCTTAAAATTAGCTTCTTTGAGTGCTCGCTTTGGCAGCACATATACTAAAAAAAAGCTAGCTTCTTTGAAAAGCCTTGTTGAAAGATAGGAAGGGAAATATATTTTATTTAATAGATAAATCATATCACATACTGCGACTTCTCATTAAGGACATTATTACTATATATTTTGGAACTGACTGTACTTCACTGCCGTTAAATTTTACCATATCTTAAATAAAATTCTACTGGTTACATTTTGCCATGTCTGGGGACAAATATGACTGATTAGCTTTGCCCTGGTGTCCTATTATATAGTGAGTAAAAAATTCCCCAGGCATTCAGAATAATAGAGTAAATAACACTGTAGATTTTTTTCTTGTAAAAATTAACTATCCAAATAATAAAAAGCTCTTCTGTCTATAGTTGACCCAATTTAACAGAAAATATTTAACTTTAAGGAAAGAAAATTTGTACTGGTTACCTATTGCTAGTTTTTTCCTTTTATTTATAAGTTAGGGGGTGCCTGGGTGGCTCAGTTGGTTAAGCATCTGTCTTCGGCTCAGATCATGATCCCAGGATCCTGGGATGGAGCTCCACTTCAGGCTCCCTGCTTAGTGGGGAGCCTGCTTCTCCCTCTGCCCTCTCCCACTCCCCCTGCTTGTGCTCTCTCCCTCGCACTCTCTGTCAAATAAATAAATAAAATCTTTAAAAAAAAACAAGTTAGGATTTTTTTCTTATTGAGCTGAATTTTTTTGTGTGTGTGATTTCTTCTCTTCTTTACTGGGTGGGAAGACAAAATCAAGTGTGATTTATATTTAGTACTACTAATCTTTGGTCTGAAAAAAGGGACAGATCCATAGTAGAACGTTCTCTTGGACACTTCAGAAGTGATGTCAGTAGCATTTAACAGAGACTAGAACCTGCCAAATTCCTACGCAGTTCTAATTTACATTTAATATTAAGTGGCAAGTTCATAGACATATAAACAGCTATGTGGAAATGTGAATATTTTCATTTTTATATGAGGGATTCTTTTCCCTTCCCCACCTTAGCTAATTTTTTTGTGTGTAACTGGCTTAGGAAGTCTGTGCAGATCAAACAGGGTTTGGGATTGAGATGGTTTTTACTGCAAGAGGAGAACATTCACTTCATTACAGGCCCCCAGGCATGCAGAAGACGATCCTCAGTAGGACAGTAACCAATACACTTCATTTTCATGAAAATTCAAATAAAAGATGATGGTATTTGGAAGACCACTTTTGACAGGGAAAAAAATACACTTTGGCTGCAGAGCTTAGTTAGATGCTAGAACATGATACTAAGAGGAGTATCTTTATTTGTTAGACTTTAGAAATGTTCAATTTATTACCTCAGGGTTCAGTATCAAATTAAAAATAGATAAATGGAGACTTTAATAGTAGCCATCTGTATGGAGAGTTTTTACTTGGTTTCTCTGGAGAGGAAGGATGGCTTAGATTATCTTTGAATGTCTCTTTTAGATACTTTGTGAGGAGAATGCTGTGGTTAGGGTGGGAAGATACAAGTTATGTGTGCAGATAATCTAAGAGTTTCAGTGAAGTGTTGAAGACTGGGATAGGGGAATGCAGCATTTGAAAGTTGGAGAAGACAGGTAGCCTGCAAAGATTGCGAAGGAACTGAAAAGTCGTTTGGGTAAAGGTGTTTAGAATAAAATAAACAGGCAGTGGATCTGTTAATGACCACAAAAAATTATCTCACCTATGAATATGTAAGCAACTATAGTACATTACTGCTTATGATAGTGTTGTTATGAGACTATAAGTAAAAGTGAATCAATATATAAATTTGGATGTATTGAGGGACACCTGGGTGGCTCAGTCGGTTAAATGGCTGCCTTCGGCTCAGGTCATGATCCCAGGGTCCTGGGATCCAGCCCCACGTCAGGCTCCCTGCTCAGCGGGGACCCTGTTTCACCCTCTGCCTGCCACTCTCCCCACTGTAGTCTCTCTCTCTCTCTCTGACAAATAAATAAATAAATAAAAATAAAATCTTAAAATAAATTTGGATGTATTGAAATTGACAGGTATCATCGGAGTTTTAATGTGAAATTAAACTGTGCTTGTCTCTTAAGGTGTAATATGGTGTGAGAAGGTTATAGACAACCAGAGAGTGCTTACATCTAATGGACTGGAAATGAGTCACTAATAGTGAATAATTGGACATAGTTGGAGCCAAAGGGCCTGGGAGAAAGCTGAAATATACGAAGAACAAACAATGCCCCTGGTAAAATGTGCTTACTGTAAATCAGGGAGAAATCTTCGTTATATTTCACATCTTTGAAGAAAGAATTCCAAATGTCAAACACATCTGATATATACTGTACTTAATACCAGGCGACAAATGTCTGACTTAGAAGGGCCATTGACTAGTTTCTGTAAGTAGTGCTATCCTCTCAAACTGAGATATGTCACTGACAGAGCCATTGGTGTTTCCCTACATAAAATTAGCTGGATTGTGTGGATTTCAACAGTAGTGGTGTTACGGGTGAGAGAGAGTCTATTGTGTGAATGGAGGTCTCAGTCCTTGGATTCCCCAGAAGATTTATGTGGGGATCTGCACTCCAATAAAGACAGCCAGAAGGAAAGTAGCAAGCACAAAGCAGTTCATTAAAGGGAATGAATACTCTCAAGGTGGGAGATGGGGCAGATTCTGAGAGGTGGAACCTGCCCCTAGGTTGTTTTGGGATTGGGTATTACTGGGTCTCTCAGGGTGGGGAGGAGCTATGACTTACTGTGGGGTGGTCTCTAATGGAGGCTGCTTCCAGTCGTTTGGGTAACTCCTCCCACAGGTTGGGAGGGGGAGTTTGACCCTATGAGGTTTATGCCAGAACCTTCTTGGCAGCCTTCTCCTTGGGGGGAAGGGAGGCTGTACCCATAATGCAAATGTATTATAATGAGCCTAGGGGTTACCCTGGGGCAGAGGTGGAGGAAGAGAGGGCATGTTCTGCACCTGTGGCTCCTGATCTGTCCGCCCCAAGGTCTTGGAAGCCACAAGGTCAGGATGTCATGCCCCTGGGGCTTTTAATGTGTAGCTTATTTATCACTGTCCTTGCCTCCCCCTCCTGTCTCTGTCATTCCCCTCCAAGGACTTGGGACTCTGCCTTAGGGGTATTCCTTCTACTGCTCGAGTCTAGCTTCTGCCTAACAGTTGGAGGTTTTAAATTTTGGTTCTGAGAAAATTTTTCTTTCAAGTATCTAATGGCATTGCCGTTCATTCTGTTGAATTTAGCTGTTTGTCAATAAAGCAGTTGTGTTACTGTGGCTGTGGAGGAACCAGGAAAGGAGACTTTATACCCAGATATTTAATATTATTTATTTACTCTGCTTAAAGAGAGGTGAGTTGATGCCCTCTTTGAGGAGAGGTCTAGAGGGTTCCTTTCTATCAGTGGGCAGTGAGGCAGTGGGCAGTGAGGGTTCCGCCTTGAGGGGTAAGCAGGAATGTAGTACAATTTTCAAGTGCCTCCCAAAGGAGATCTTCTCACCATGAGGTTTTTTCAGTGAGAAGTTACAAATTCCCATAGCTTCACACCTCAACATGTGAGAGATAAATAGTAGGTGTTTATAGTCCTAAATTCTTCTTTTAGCAATTATAATATCAAATTTCAGATTTATAATTAAGCAATTATAATATAAAATATCAAATTATAATATTAAATAATAAATTCCTCCTCACTGAGGTCTGGCATCTCATTAGCGAGATTTTTAAATGATTATCGAGGATGCTTTGGCACTGAAGAAAACAGGAATTGTTTGAGAAACACGGCAGTGAATGTATAAGGTAGTAGGAACAGGCAAACTATTTCTTCTGGACAATAGATGCTAAAATCCTGACATAAAAGTTTTTGTAGTGCGTGTAGCAGATTTTTCAATTTAAGTTTTTGGGGGTAACGTGACCTCTGTAGATGGCTTTCCTCGTCTGTACATCAGTGTGTGGCTGGGCCTGTGTAGTCTGATCTGGATGCCCCTCGTTTTTTTCGGTGGCTCCTTGTGTTCCACTCCCAGAGCCTTTCTCTTTGCCTTTTCTGTGCTGTTCCGTCCTCCTGGGAGCACTCTCTCCAGCCCTCCACTGGCCACTGGCCGGTGCCTGCTTTCTTTAGAGCTCTTCTCAGGTCACCTCATCAGACAGAATATGCCCGACCCTCTTCTCTGAGATTGCTCGGCTCTGCTCAGTCTGCTTCTTCTAGCTCTGCATTAGTTGTCTTCACAGCTCTTCTCTTTACCTGAAGTTATATTCTATGCTTGTTTGTTCTTAAGTGCTGAGACGTTAAGCTTTATCTGTCTTGTTCACCGAAAGAGTCCCAGAGACTGAAGCTGTACCTGGCCCATGGCAGGAACTCAAGAGATTATGTCCAGGGAATGCATGATTGTCCAAATGTATCATGAAAATACATACCTTAGTAGGCTGGTTGTGCTGTATTTTATTAAATAAGATTTTGGAAATGTAGAATTTGTTTATCCCCACCCAAGTCTGCAAGGGTGAATTTATGTTCTTATATTTGTGTTACTTGGTGTTAGAGATCTGAAGTGCTAATCACTCATTTCCTTCTTTCCTCCTCCCTTGGATTTCAATTGAATATAAACACAGAGCGAGTTGAATGGAGATTGATATATGCATTATTAAACTGAGCAGTGCCTGATAACCTACAGTGTGGGGGCTTTGAAGAAGCTCCATTTGAAGCAACTTGGATTCACGAATGTCCAATGGACTACCCACTATGTTGGCAGTTACCTCCCTCCCTCCAACCGAATCTTGAGTGGGTCTGACCAGGAGGCTTTATGGCATGAAACACAAGGCAGAGGGCCCACCATCCTCAGCAAGCCATGAACAGGCCATGAAAAGACAAAATGGAACCTGTTTTATTCATCAACTAGTTAAAATTGTGAAAATGTGGCTCAGTGGATGTCAGCTTCCATTGGTTTCATTAGCAAGTTCTCCTCATATGGAAATGATTCAGTAAACAGGTGGAGAGAGAAATTGAAAGGATTGCTCCAGCTCCAACCCCCTCAACTGGGAACCAAGCAGTATCACCCTCCTCTGTGGAAAAAAGGGGACAGGTTGCAATTACGGTTATCCCCTGAGTGATTGCAGTTGCAACACATATATTAAAATATACCTACAAACAAATAATTTTAACCAGAAAAGAGCTATCAACACAGGATGTTTCTGAGAGTTGCTTGCAATTGTGAGTCATCTAGACATCTGCCAAATAAAATAGGAGGCTCTGTTTGTACGTATGTTTAAGGGGAAGAGTGGATGTTAATCCAGCATCTTTTCAACACCTGTCAGTAAGAAAGGTATATACTTATGAAAAAAAATATCATATCCTACTCTTAATATGTTTAGTATAACTAATACTGACTTCAGGTACAAACTCGGGAGCTTTTTATGTTTCAGGTTCGTGGGAGTAAGGGAGAAGTTCTGTACATACTGGATGCCACCAACCCACGACACTCCAACTGGCTTCGCTTTGTTCATGAGGCACCATCTCAGGAGCAGAAGAACTTGGCTGCCATTCAAGTGAGCTTATTTGCTTCTTATTTGTACTATGCACTGTGAGGGGAATGAACTAATTTATAACTGCACTCCCTGTTTTAAATTTATTCCCAATGATCTGCTTCAAATAACAGTAACTAACTTGTAAAGCAGAGAAATCTCATTCATTCAGCATATGCAGGAAAGGGGCAAGTCTGGTTGTAAATTGACACCAGATCACTCTCTTTATGAGAATTCTTGGGGGAATGAATTACATGGTCTGATATTGTCCTTGACAGGTCTTGTTTTCAAGTACTTATAATTTATTCAGTGAACATTTATTGATAGTTTCTTTATTTGATGGTTTATTTGGCTCATAGTACAGTATTCTGTGTCATTGTTTGGGAAAGGCTTCATGGAGAAGGTTTACTTGGGTATATCCCCATGACTGGATTGTGAGCTTCTTGAGGATAGTGTATTAGTCAGGGTTTTCCAGAGAAGTAGAACCAATAGGATCTATATATCTATATCTGTATGTAAATCTAAATCTATCAGAGAGAGATTTACTCTAAGGAATTGGCTTATGTGGTTATGGAAGAGGCTGGCCAAATCCAAAGTCTGCAGAGCTAATGTCACGCTTTGAGTCTAGAGGCCACGGGCTGCCGTAGAACAAGGAAGAACCAATTTCCCACTTCACATGCCATTAGGCTGGAAGAACAGATATTCCAGTTTGAAACTCATCAAGCAGGAGAATTCTCTTATTTGGGGGAGGGTCACCCTGTTGTTCTGTTCAGGCCTTCAACTGACTGGATGAGGCTCACCCACACTGTGGAGGGCAATTTCTTTTACTCAAGTCCATCTATTTAAATGTTATTTTCATGCCAAAACACCGTCACAGAAACACCCGGAATGATGTTTGAACAACTGTCTGGGAATCCCATTGCCCAGTCAAGTTAACACACGAAATTAACCATCCTAAGTAGAAACCATATTTTATTGAATTCTGTATCCCTCTATCCTAGTATAGTGCTGCACATAACATTGGGCTCTGATAGAAACTATGATTGAACTTAGGTGATTCCTCAGTAGAAATTAAGCCGAGAGGAGAAAAAGTTAAGGCAATAAGTTTTTAGAGGGGTCCTCTAATTAAAACTCTTTGATCAGATGATTAACAGAACAAAGAAACATTGCATTCTTTTGGGAAATTGGCTGATCGCATGTGAAAACACAGCTCCTGGTTCCTAAACTGCAAAAGAAGAAGCAAAGCTATGGTTGGCAGAAGTAAGAGAGAAGGAAAAGAATAAGGGAACTAATGTTTCCTTAAGTATTTACCATGTGTCCTGTTCTAGAAGCTTCATAAACGTCATGTCATTTATGCAAATCAGAAAAACTCTTAAGTTTAATAATTTGCTGAGGCTTGTGCTGATTTCACTCAATTATGAGTGTAAACCAACAGTCACAAGAGGGAAAATGCACAGAATTAGGTTTTAGAGTAACCAGAAAAGATCGTCATCTAGAATATAACATTTCCTGATGTTATTTGCTAAGCAATGTTTTTTTCAGTACAAATAAGTATCAGATGACCAGTGTGATTACTGTCTTTTTTTGTCTGGATAAATGAGAGATGCCTCTTACCATCAGGCTACATTGGGCTGGAAAAGAGGATCTTTCGGCAGTTAGAGATATTCAAGTCATTTTTCAGATTATCCATGACATACATTGATCCAACCACAGATGTCAACTGATCTTTTTAAATGTGTAGACATTAACTTTTTTTCAAGTATTTTGTATTTTTTTCGTGGTTTCCTGATGCAGTCATTTCACAGCATCCCCAGTTACCTCATAATTTTAATCTACAGACTCAGCTTTAGTGTTTCCTTGTGAATGTTACCGCTATCAAAAAAGCCTACAGACCCATGGAATTTACTTCAGGCAGACCCATTGTTTTGTGTTGTTTCTTTATTATTGCGTTTTAGAGAATGTTATTCTATTTAAACTAGATTCTTTTCTCCTTATGCTTAAATAATAACTTTCACCTTTGCTCAGATGCCTTGTGTTTGAGACATGTCTTCCTCTTGGCTGTTATTTCTGTAGCATCAGTAACTCTCTCCATTTGCCCAGCTTCCAAGGTGTCTCCCACTCAGCTGTGAGTTTTGTGTCAGGCTCTCTCAGATAAGCCTTGTTGAAGAGTTCCCTTTCACTGTACATTTTGCTTGTAATGATCCCTTTAGGTAATGGACTACTATGTCAGTAGGTGTTTATCTCCATCTTCTCTTAACCCACATTCGCACCTCCATACCCTATTACTTTATTTCATTATGTAGGACCACCTGCATGTCTCTCTTTTTTAGTCACCGCAGTTGCTAAGACTTAGACAGTTCTCATGTTCATTTGGGTCTTCAGTACAGCACTCTTCTTCCGCTAGGTCAGCTGTGCTTCTTTCCTTGAAAGAAAGAAGGAATCTATGAGGGATGACTGTTGCAACTTTGATACTCCCAGAAATTATTATTTGATTTAAGAGGAGGTGAAGCAGGATGGGATTAGAAGAGGATTCATAAACTAATTAGAGGCTCTGTGAAGTTTCACCCTCAAATTTAATTAGAATCTGTTTGGAGGCCACTGGGAGAGTCTTTTGGTGCCCAAGTGATGACAGTGCCTTTAATTCCTTTTAACGTAGTTTTGGCCTTTCTTTAGAGGGGGGTGAGTGCACTCTAACCATGTTACTTGCCACAGAGCACAGTATGGATCTTTGTTAGCTCCCTTGGTGGAACGTCTGTTTTACTTGAACGGTAGCTGGAGTAGCAGAGTGCTCAGGGTTCAAAATCACATCTGAGCTAGGGGCAGAGGACATAATAGTTGGGTCACAAGGCTGACGGTGATGTCAGCCTTCTGATTTGTTGGGATAATCTCCTGAGGGTTGCATTCCAGAAACGTTGAGTTGGTAGGAGAAGATCATAATGTTTCCTGCATAACATTATGAATCACTTACATTCCAAATTGTATCTGAAATTTGGGGTATTCAGGAAATTTTTTATTTGAGCTGTATGTCCCAGGAGTGGAGTAAATGAGAAACATTTGTGGCTATGTGGCTTGCTTGGTGGAAAACGTCAATACTTGGTCCAATTTTTTTGGACAAGGGATTAAGAATTTGAGGTCTGTTTGGCAGAGGATTGGAACTCTTTTTTAGAGACTTAGTTTACTTGTAGTTTTGCAATTTATTTGATTTTGGAAAATTTGCTTTGGAAATGATGATTTAAATATATGAATTATTGAAGGATCTCGTAAGCAAAAAAATTCTTCCCACATGCACACATTTCAGAATAATTAGTTGAACTGTATGTTTAGACTTCTGAAAAATATTTCCAACTGAACCAGAAAATTCTAACCGTGAAAGATGTGGCTTAAAATGAACCAAAAGAATTCTTAGACCCCATAAAAAATGGGTGATTCTTATTAAATATTAATTTTATTACAGCAAAGGAAAAAAATGTAATATTTGAAAAAATATTTGACCTACTCAGGGTTTTACAGGATTTTAAAAATTTCTGCTCTTTTCATAGAAAATTATTTATTTAGGTACAGAATTTTGTCATTCAAAGTTGACACTGAATTCTTGGGAAATTTCGGAGATATATTTAAGGACATATCTCCAGGCATCCCTTCCCTGGGACTTTTTTTGCAGTATATTATCAATATAAATGAAAAGGTGGCTTGGTGTTATAAGAAAAAGGAGCATATGGAAAAACATTTGGGTTTTGGTACACCTCACGAGGGATGTCAGGTTGTGGGGATGGCCTAAATAAGTTGAGAGAGCACTAGGTATTGAGCCAAACTTGTGATGTCAGCACGGCTTTGTCCCAATTCTGATGTCAGTTTAGTTTTCCTGTTACCAGGAGAGCTATTTTATTACACATTATTATCTCTCCTTCCTCTGCCTTGTGTGAGGATGGACAGTCTTAGGCAGTCTATCCTGGAGTCTTCTGGTGACATATGATATTTCAAAATGGCAGAGCTGGGAGATCAGATGTGGATTCCCTAGGAGAGAAGCAACTTGAATGTTTTTAAAGCACAGACAAGACTTTCTCTGTTGTCATCAAGACACTGAGATCCACAGGCGTCTTACATGGTGTTGATGCAACATTCAAATTGCAGTGTTATCAACCTAGCAACCAAGCAACCAAAAAAAGAAAAAAAAAAAAAAAAAAAGACATATCAAAAGGATTTTTCGTTTATACCCAAAATTATAAATAGTTTTCTCTAATTCAGTTTCTTCTCTATTTCTGTTTCTTCCTATTAGATTTATATAAATGGTATTTTTAGATTTTTCTAGAATCTATTACAGAATATTAATTGCAACTGTCTAATGAGTTCTTCAGTAACACCACAGAAGTATCAGTTAAGTAACTTGCAGATTTTTTAATGGATTGCCTTATAGCAAAGTACATACTTGTCTTTCATTAGGTAAAAGTTTAAACTGAAGTACAATTACAAGCAGTTGGTCCTATGAAGTTTTAAATACTAGCCCTACTGTGGCCACATATTCTTGTGGGGAGTAGAGGAATTATTGTATTACTTAGCAACTTATTATTTTAATTCAGATTGTAGTTTATCGGCAGGTCAAATGAGTATTTATAGAAATACCCTTAAGTTATGTATAGTGATAACCTTGAAATATATCAGTTAATCCTTAATAATGATGAAGGGGATGGTAGCTAACACTTACCGAATACTTAACTATGTGCCAATAAGTGGTTATGTGTATTACAACCTTAATACTTACCATGATCCTATGAGGAAAGTGCTATAATTGTTGCCTCCCTTTGTCAAATGAGGATGCTGATACGCAGAGTCTAAGTAACTTGCCTGAGGCCACACAGCCAGTAGGTAGCTGGGTAGGAATTGAATCCAGGTGATCTGTCTTCCCTGCCCACCCTCTAAACCTCTGTGCTGGAATACCTTAGAGTTGAGATAATTTATAAAGGAGTAAATGCAGTTTTTAAAAACCGTCTATGTTTCTGAACTTACTATTTGGATATTTTTGAAACTACTGAACGTTTGCAGAACAGTTTAATTTAAAAATATGCATATTTTAGAGTTATTTACATCAGGTATTCCTTGGTCTTTTTAAGTTCTCAAACTAATCCTGAGTTCATTCAAATCATTGCACCTTTCTTAGGCAATATCTGTCATGCTTAGGCAATATCTGTCCTTGCCTCTTTTTCCCTTTGGTTCCTTTCTCCTCAGCGGCTAGCAAATGTGTTAAAAATATGTTAAAGTTAGCATTGAGGTCTCTTGAAATTAATAATAGTAAAATTTCAGGATCAGAGCATGTCAGTTTGGGTGTAGGGGAAAGTTTTGAGTAGGTGGGACTTCCTGAGCTTCTCAATCCAGAAACCATATAGGTAGTTTCTGCTGCTACCTCCACTTCTTCTTCCACCAGTTGTGCTTCCGAGTGTCCATGTCCCACCCAGCAGCAAAACAGACTGTGCTGTTGCCTTTTGACTATGAGGATTCTGTGAATCACTTTTATTAGAGTATGACTTTTGAGTTATTTTTCAGAATGATTTTCATCTAGCCTGTCTTATCTGTGTCTTTTTGTGATTGTATTAGTTATCTATTGCTGCATAACAAATTTCCCCCAAATTTTAACAGTTTAAAACAACAAATGTTCATTATTTCACACATTTTCTGAGGATCAGGAATTTGGGAGCAACTTTCCTGGGTGGTTCTGGAGTTCTTGCTCAAGGACTGTTGCAATCAGGTATCAGCTGGGGCTGTTTGAAGCCTCCAAAGACTTGATTGGGGTAGGGATTCTGCTTCCAAGATTACTCACGTGGCTCCTCTACCATGTGAACCTACTTACCTAGGGCTCCTCATGACAGGGCAGGTTGCTTCTCTGAGAGTGATGTGAGAGAGAGGCCATCTTTTATAAACTAATTTTGGAAATGACATACTGTACCATTACTGCCGTGGGATGCTATTAGTCACATAGACACAGACCCCGGTACAGTGGAGGAGGGGACTACACAAGGGTGTCAATTCCAGGAGGTAGGGCATCTTTGGGGGCCATCTGTAAGGCTGGCCCTGGCAATGGTCAGTGAGGGAAATTTGCTTTGTAGAAGGATGAGGAAAGGTTAGAGTCAGTGGACAAAACAAGCACTTGATATAGAATCAGAAGGAAGGCAGAACTGAGCCTAGTCTGGATACTACTAAGAGAGGCAATTTAAACAGGAGATTCCCGGCTCGGAGCCTTGCTGGCTGAGCAGTTCACCTGATGCATTCATTCAGCTGATAGCTCTCGAGCATCTGCTGTGTGAGCATCTGCAGGGCCCGAGCTGCACACTGGAGCTATCATAGTTCAAAAGATACCTAGTCACTGTCTCCGTGGCGGTAAAAATAATCTTGGAGCTCTTCCTTTTTGTGAATAAATGATCATAATACCTACCTCACTGGATTCTGTGAAGATTAAATTAAACGAGATAACATATGCAAAACACCTGGCCCCTATGTGTGCCAATATAAGTTAGCAGGGGGGGCCTGGGTGGCTCAGTCGTTAAGCGTCTGCCTTCGGCTCAGGTCATGATCCCAGGGTCCTGGGATCGAGTCCCACATCGGGCTCCCTGTTCGGCGGGAAGCCTGCTTCTTCCTCTCCCACTCCCCCTGCTTGTGTTCCTGCTCTCGCTATCTCTCTCTCTGTCAAATAAATAAATAAAATCTTTATAAAAAAAAAAAAAATATAAGTTAGCAGGTATTTTTATCACAGCTCTGCCATGTTTATAGTTTTTGTCTCTGTAGTTTTGTTTCTATATAAAACAGGGCAAAATCTGTTTTATTTCTTCTAAAATCTTCTCAAGGTAGCTGGTATAAATGCAAGCATGTCAAAGACGTGTTAGTGAATAATCACCCCTCGGGGATCAGCCTGCTACGTGGAATGACTAAATCCTAACGAGCCTGCCCCCAGCGATGCCAGATGCAGCCGGGCGCCCTGCTGCTGAGCTCCTCGGTTGTTGGGGGCACGGGGAGGCGTGCATCCGCTTAGGCCACTTGAATACTGTTTACTGTGCCATTGTACAGGCCGCGGCTGTGTGGCCTGTCTTCTCTTTGGAAAGATTGCTAGGACTTCATAAACGTAAGAAATGTCCTGTGGGGAAGGTGTCTTGTTGTGCTGTGCAGAGACCTTTATCAGATACAGTGGTTTGGCAGCCTCAGAGATAGGTTTAAGATCGTTATGATGATGCTAAGCCACTTCTCAGTGTTTGTAGAGAAGCGGGTTTTGTGCAGATCCATCGTTTCTTAGAGAACACACTGACTTTCTGCCTGCCCTCAGCTATCTTTCAGAATGCGGAACTCTGGATGTGAGTAGGTAGGGTCTCTAGAAATCATTTCGGAGACTTCTGTGCTTTCATAATTTGCAAGCCAGCAAAGTCCACCTTTGTGACATCAACCAGAGAGAAGCTGGAGTGCTGGAGAATGTTCGTTTCCTGATTGATGTGGGGCCTTTGTTAACAGGATTGGTCATAGTGAAAGTATGAAGTAGAATTTAAAATAGGAATTCTGTGAAATTATTCTTCTGGGAGGAAAAGTGCTGAGTCTTCTATTTTATATTTAATTTAAATTTGTTATTACTAATTTAAAGTTAAATTCTATTTAATATTTTACTTTATAATTTTTAAAATTTGAAACAAAATTATTTAAAATGTTCCCAACCCCTCCAGAATAGAAATCCAAACTAAGTGATATATTCGTGGGCTCACTTAAAGAAATGATTTACTTCTATGAGTGTTTCTGTCACTGGGCTGAGTTCCCCAAGAACAGTCCGTATCAGCTGTCTTTGTTTTCCCACTGCCCACCCTGGCAGGGGTGCATCCAGTCGGGGCTCAGTGAGCGCTGGGTGACTTGGCCTCCTCTGCTCTCTGTCACTTCTCTCCTGATGTGGGACACCGAGCTGAAGGTGCCTTGTCAATTTGGAAGAAAGCTTACGTCTCTTTCCTTTGAAATAACGGAAGGCAAATGCTTCCACTTGAACTGTGGTCTGTAGTTTCCTTGCGTGAGAGTATTCAGTCTGGCAAAGCGTTACATTTTTACTCTGTGAGTGCAGAGTACGTACTGGTATGTGTGTACAAGTTTCAGTCTACTGTGTGAGTACTCTGTCTCTTAGCCAGGTAACTGTGTGGCCAACAGCACCTTGTTGTTAAGTCATAGATCTTTTTACAGTTACTACCACAGATAGTCAGAGCCTTAGATTAAGAGAACTTCCTTGACTAAGAATCGGGCAGTCCAGTCTGGTTCCAGACTAACTCGGAAACCTGGATATAGAATAGTGAAATGGCAAAAGTTCATGGGAAAGATGGTATTTGCTGCGAACTGGTAGTTTCTTTTGAATTATACTTAATACATGTAATAATGAAAGATTAGTATTTAAAAGTTTATCACCATTGCATTAAATACACTGGGATTATGCTATATCATTACAAGGTTTAGGAAGAGATATGGTAAAGACTAAAAAGAAGAAAGTTTAAAATCTTTTAGTTGCTAAAAAATACAATGAAAAGAAGAGACATTTGTGTTAGATTCAGTAAAGCAAATAACATGAATACCCCAATTATCAGAGGAGGAAATTAAAATTATATGTATACATTTAAGTGTTAAATCTAAAATCTAAACAACTAAAATTAAGGATACATACCACTCGTTTCCAGGCAAGAATTTTTTTTGTGAAGAAGAACATAAAGAAGAAAATGGCTTTGTTTTTGTTTTTTAAAATTGGAGATACATTTTATGATGAATTTTATATTAATTTTTTAATGATTGGTATTAAAATAGTCAATAAACAAACTGCAAAGTGAAGTTGATTTAATGCATATAACATAACACTAGAATTAGCTACACTTAGTTCTTTATGAAGGGAAGTTGGGTTTTTTAGGGAAATTTTTATTCAAAGAAAAATGTACTCCAGGGGCACCTGGGTGGCTCAGTTGGTTAAGCGACTACCTTCGGCTCAGGTCATGATCCTGGAGTCCCAGGATCGAGTCCCGCATCGGGTCCCTGCTCGGCAGGGAGTCTGCCTCTCCCTCTGACCCTCCCCCCCTCATGTGCTCTCTCTCTCTCTCTCTCATTCTCTATCTCAAATAAATAAATAAAATCTTAAAAAAAAAAAAGAAAGAAAAATGTACTCCATCCAGTACATGAGTAGATTCTCATAAAAGGTTCAGCCACTACTTAGCAATACAAAAATAAAATGTGAAGTTCTATATTCCATCACTGAATTAATAAAATATTTGAAAGAAGGTGTAAAATTTGTCTATAATTTATATATCTCTCAATAAAGATTACAATAAACAATAAAGTTATACTGTATTCAGCTAAGTATATTAAATTCTGAGAATTTGAGAAACCGGCTCACAGAATCTTAGGAAAAATGTTTCTTAGAACCTAATCTAGTCGTCATTAAGTGTCTCTTAGTCCTCTTTGGAAATCTCACATGATTCAAAAAAGACTGCTTGGGGAAAGGAAAAAAGGAAGATTAATTACTGAGTTGTAGCCCACTGTTTGTGGTGCTTTATTGCATCAAGAAGGTACAGAGTTGAATGAAAGAGGAGTTCTAAGATTTGAGTTCTGGCCTTCCCTTTTTTGGAGTTTAACAAGAGTCTAGGAAGTAATTAAATATATCATCATCATGGCTGACTTATGTCAAAACTATACACACTTTTTATTATACTTAATTAAATGCATAATCAATTGACTAATGTGTCTGTTATTTCTTAAGTTGGTATTTAATGAACATTTTATTTAATTCTCAGTGGACAGAGATTAAAGCACCATTTCCTGGTTTCTTTTCCTGTGGTTAACTAAGTCCTTTGACATATGGCTATGCACAGTTAATGGTGGTTTACATATCCGTCTGTTCTATGAGTTTGTTTTCTTTGCTTCTTTCTTCCTTCCTTCCTCCCTCCGTCCCTCCCTCCCTTCATTCCCCTTTTATTCTCTTTCTTTCTCTCTCTTTCTCTTTCTTCCTTCCTTCCTTCCTCCCTCCCTCCCTCTCTTTTTCTCTCTCCCTCTCTCTCTTTCTCCCTTCCTTCCTTCCTTCCTCTCTCTCTTTCTTTCTTTCTTTTCATTCTATTAGTTTTTCAGAAAGGAAAAAGGAACAAAAAAGGAGCGTGGTCATTCTTGCTGAGAGTTAACCTGACTCTTCTTCGAGCAATAGCATGTAAACCAACCAGGCTTTTGAGAGTTTTCCCAATGTGACTTAATTCCATGTACCCATTTCTAGACTTTGAAACGTAGTGTGCTTGTAAGTAGCTTTTCTTTCCTTTCCTCATTTTTTTCTTTATCATATTTAAAATGCATATTATTTGGCATTTATATGCTTGTATTAAACTTCTGTAAATATATTTTGCTTTGTTTCAGTTCATGGTGTGACCGATGCCATATTGTATACAAAAGTGATATGTAATAATCCCTGAAAATATTTCACATCTTGCCATTCAATAACACATATGATTTTTAACTCTCTTGACATCAACTAAAAGCCATTGGAAACCCTATCATAATTTTAACCCCTAGAAAGTCAATTAATAACTAAAAACAAAACAAAATAAATAAAAACTGATTATCTGTACTTATGAAATGAGATTTCAAATTGCTACTTTAGCCCATCATAAAAATTTGTCACATTTTTGCATCAGCATTATCTCACTTAATTTCAACAGCCTCTCTCCCCCCAAAGGAGTAGTGTGATCCCCATTTTGCAGATGAAAAAGCTGAGCTCAAGTTTATAGAGTCTGGAAAGAGTGGAGGAGGGCTTCTCATCCATTGTGAAGCACTCTCTTCCTTTGGCTTCTCTGAAACCATCTTGTAGCCACTCATTTTCATTCCGTTTTTGCAGCTTATACTCTTTTTTACCCAGCAGTGAAATGTCCCAGTTCTTTCCACTTGCTCCGCACATGCATTTTCCCTTTTCCCTTTGCTACATTACTCTGTTTGTGTTCTTCAAATCTGAGCTAAGTCATCACATTGCCAGGTAACCATCCTTGAACTCCAGATGAGATCAGCTCTCTCCATTACATACTCTGATAGCACCATGTTCCTCGCTGTCCTTGCATTCATCAGGTTATTTTCCATTTCTCTGGTGGTTGATTAAAGGCGTACACCTAGTCTATAAACTCTTTGAGGGTGGGCTCTGTGTCTGCTTTATTTCACTGTGGTATACTTAGTCCTAGCATAGCTCTTGGCACATACAGGCTCATTTTTTTTTTTTTCCTCAAATGAATTACTTATCTCTATCAGAAGTGTTTCTATCTTCATTAAAATGAAAAGAAGTAGAATTAAAAACTATTGATAATTGAAAGATTATTGCTCTGAAATGATCTGTAGGTTATTTAATGTTACATTTTTGTCTAGGTTAATATGTTTTCTTTGACTAGAAGTTATATCAAATGTACTTTAGTTTTTTATCAGACAGATTCTATTGTAGCAATATAACAAACATCTTAAATTTTAAGTTTGATTATATAAGGCAGGGTTCTCCAGAAAAACAGAATCAGTAGGATATGTGTGTATGTATTTGTGTATGTATGTGTGTGTAAAGAGACTTGTTGTAAGAATTGGCTCACATGATTATGGAGGATGACAAGTCCTAAGATCTGCTGGGTGAGCCAGCAAGCTGGAGACCAAGGGGAGCAGACGTTGTCATAGTCTGAGTCTGAAGGCCTAAGAACCAGGAGAACTGAAGGTGTAGTTTAAGTCCGAAGACCCTCAGGCTTGAGACACATCCAGTGTTTCAGCTCAGGTCCAAAGGCAGGAGAAAGCTAATGTCCTAGTTTGGAGGCAGTCAGGCAGGAGGAATTCTCTTTTACTTAGGGAAGGGTCAGTCTTTTGTTCTGTTCAGGCCTTCAGCTAGAAGCTCTTCCATGTTGTGGATGGCAAGCTCCTATACTCAGTCTGTGAATTCACCTGTTAATCTCATCTGAAAATACTCTCACAGATAACACCCAGAATAATGTTTGACCAAATATCTGGACACCCTGTGGCCCAGTCAAGTTGATACATAAAATATACCATCATATTGATCAAATGAACAAAATTTCTTATAGGTTTCTACTTTTCAGTCCCTTTTTTTTTCTGTCTCATTAGTGTGAAATGGTTGCCTTACAGTTTTCTTCAAATGCTGCAATTCACAGAGCACGTTTAATTTGTGCCTCACTTCTCAGTCACTGCACACATCAAAGCCACTTTCTCAGTCAACTTCTCTGCAACTTTTCTGCAATCCCCAGTGTTAACAGCTAGGTTTGTTGCTTGCCATAACTAAACTACCCTTTGCAAGTGCTGTGACTTTGCCAACGTTGTTTTCTCTATTTTAATAGGCCCACTCCCTCTTGATCTTATCTTGTCCAAAATTTAACCAGCTTACAAGGTTCAGAATGAATTTCAAACGCTGTTGTGAAACTGCCCCTAAAAGTCCCAGAGCTGCTCTCTGTGCAGCTGTCTTGCCTTTTTGCTCTTTCTGGTAATTTAACCAGTTTCTATTCTGTTTCCACCAAGAGCATGTAAAGTCCTGTAGAGCAGGAACTGGCTTGGGCATTCTTGTGAGTGTGGGTATTTTGCGGTACTGTGTGCATTATGGGCAACAATAAATGCGTTGGATGAACATTCAGTTTCTCTCCTAGGTTTTTGAGTTGACTTTTGGTATGTTGAGTGGGGTGTGCTTGGCCTGATGCTGGTTCTCATTCCAGGAAGCGTATCTGCTTGTCTAATCTGTTCTCTTATTTCCAGTTGGTTAAAACACTCTCAATTGTTGGCTAACTTTTGAATTCTTAAGAATTCGTTGGGAATGGGAAGTTGATTCCCCAACCTTTTTTGTAGCGAGTTCCACTTTCCTGAATGACACTCTTGCCTTTATGGTTTTATTAATTCAAAAGGAAATGACAATTATTTTTCCCTTACTTAGTTCAGTTCAGTGGATCCTTTGTGGATAGCCTTCAAAGAGCAAGGTGTTGAGTCAGGTACTGAGATTTCTACATAGATGAATATGATGTAGGGCCTGCCCACAGGGAGCAAGCAATCTTTGGGGAAGGGGGGAGGCAAGGGGAAGGAGAGGCCTGTGTTTAGCTAATTCTCATGCCATTTAGAATAATAAATATTTTCGGAATGATAATTTATATGTAATTTGAGGTTATAATCCCTTCCCCCCATGGAGTTAATAGCTAAATAAATACAGATCAGGGTGGTAAATACTTTGATAGGGATAGCATAGACCTTTAGGGAGGCATATATGGGGACCCAATTGCTCAGACTTGGTTATATGATAATTTGGTTGAAATTCTCTTTTCTGATAAGATATGGACCAGTACTTGGTCAGGTAATAGAAGAAGTTTGTGCTAGTAGGGATCATAGAATTGCTATTTCAACCATTTTATTTTAACTTAAGTTTTATAAGTATACTTTGATTCTTTAATTTGTTTGATTTATGACCAAAGCCTTCTTGATTCTGAGTATAGGTTTTCTCACTAGAGTTTGCTACCATATTTTTTTCATAACTACTCCTTATAGTATTCAGTTTTGCTTTTTTAAAAGTCATATGAGTAAAGCCTCTTTCTTGTAAAGCAACCTGAGTGCAGAAAATCCTTCCAGATTTATAATTTTCCCCCATCTTTTAGAATTGCTTTGCCTTCTGTATCTTGACAGTTTTTTTTTACAGACTTACCTTTGAGTCTTTTCAAAACATACAACTGATTTTCTTAGAAACAATGGCATTTTTTCTTACTCATATCTTTGGTTTATGTAATGTTTAGTTAAGTTACTAATTAAAATAACTTGTACAAGTGACATAAACATGTATGGGAACAAACACAACGGACTCAGGACACGAGTACGCAAGTCAAGTGGCAAGGACAGAGGTGTGCGGGCAAAGCAGAGAGCAGGCTGCTCACTGAGAAGCCTTTATTTTGGGCATCATTTGGTAGATTTGATGCAGGGTGTCAGGGAAATCTGGGAATGAGTTAAGTGGAGGTCATTTAAGAGCTTCTGATGTAAAATAGAGCAAATATGCTGTGGGAACACAATATGCTCTCTAATTGCTTGTATATAAAATAGCCACTCTGTTCCCTGTAGCATTATTTTAAAGTGTTTTGGCCTGTCAGTATTGATAACTTATATCTAAGTAAGATAGCCGAGGTATAGGTTTTTTTCTATGAAGAGCCTCCATTTCCCAGGATCAAATCATGTGTTTTCTATGTAGCAAATTTTTCTTTTTATTCTTCTGGTCTTTTCTGTTGACTTCTTTCTCTGTGATGTCAGATTTGTTTTGTAAGGTGCTTCAAAGATTACTATCTTTGCTTGAGCCCCTCAGAGAAAGATGGCATATATGTTAGTGATTTGTGATTGTTGTTTTTTATTTATGGACTCGTTTGTTTTTGTCTAATATAGTACCTCATTCCTGGGAATTATATTAAACTGTTTCTTTGCTTTGTGGCTGATTATGAGCTGTGGTTAGAAAAGAGACCATTTTAGGGGCACCTGGGTGGCTCAGTTGGTTAAGCTCTGATTATGATCTCATGGGTGGTGGGATGGAGCCCTATGTAGGCCTCTGCACTCAGCGGGGAGTCTGCTTCTCTCCTTCTCCCTCTCCCTCTACCCCTCCATGTGCTTGCTCTCTCTCTCTCTCTCTCTCTCAAATAAATAAATAAATCTTAAAAAAAAAAAAAGAAAGGAGAACATTTTATTTACATTTGTTTGAAACTTCATTTTTCTTATAGGACCTGATTAATGCACCATAAACATGAAATTAACTTACTTTGCACAGTTCACTCTTTAAAATACCCCTGTCCTTTTCCTGCTTCATGTGATTTTCCTTGATCTCAAGACGTTTTCGTTTTACTCACCAAGAAAATAATTTAAAAAGTATTATTTTTGCTTAAGTCATTGTATCAGTCAACTTTTGCCAAGAAGACTGCTCTAACAAGTAACCTTAAAGTCTTAGTGGTTTGTAGCAACAAAGATTTAATTTTTGTCCACACAAGTACGGGCTCCTGGAGGCTGTGACTCTTTCCAGCGTTCAGTTCCACCTGGTGTCTATAGGAGCAACCCTTAGCAGAGACTCACATTTTTCTGGCAAAGGGAAAGAGCAGTCACCCAAACGTGATGACTCTTTTAAAGCTTTCTCTTAGACATGGTTCACCTTGCTGCCAGTCACGTTTCTTGGGTCGATACAAGTCACCTGGTCAAGCCTGATCCAGTACACACCTCCCACAGCCACCACTCTGAGACTCTAAGCTCCATCGCAACTTGGTACAGTCCTCTTCCTGGGATGGGAGTGAATAAAAAGGAATGTGATGTTCTGTTACAGTTAGGTCTTTTTAAAAGATTTTTTTGTTTTATTGTTAGGTGAGTATTAATAGATATATTTTGTGAATTTCACTGTGGAAATGATTTTTTCCTGAAGTTTTTCAACTTTGTATGTTGAGCTCTGCAGAAATGATGTTGATATACGGGTTGAGGCAGAATTAGGGTTTTTGTAAAGAAGAATTAAGTGAGAGGATATTAAATATGGAATTCTTCCTATTTCATTACATTTTCTCTTCTCCACCTTTGTCACTTGTCTCCTACTTCTATTGATAATCAAGTAGGAGTCCAAACTTTTTTTTCATCCACACTGGTATAGTTTCAATTTGTAACCTCAGGAATTTTGTAGATGATTTCCTATTGTGTTGATTAGTCCTTAGTCGTTTTGGCTGGGGAATCTGAATTCTCACTACTTACTACCTTTTCAATACAATGAATTGTGTCTTTGCCAATTTCACAATCATGGTTTTTTCTTACATCATGCACATGTGGACAACAGTCTGCCAACAAGTAAACAGAAACCAAGTTAAGTCACTGACAGGCGCAGCTGAAATACCAAGTCACCCATGGCCTCTTCTAGAGTTATATTTATTTGCACACAGTGGGGATTATATTTCCTAACAAAACAAGAGACAGTTACTTTTCCTGTTTCGAAATAGCAGAACTGAACCTCAAATGCATGAGTTCATGAAATCTATCCTAGTGGGGCATGGTACTTGAGAAGAGACAGTGGGCAAATTGTCAAAGAAAGCTGAGGTTTTTGAGTGATGCTGGATGTTGGAAGAAGATAGGGAGTTTGAAAAGTAGATACATCTAGATATCCAGGAGTGAATGTTTTATGATAGTGATAGAATCGGAAAGAATTAGACTGGAAGGCATTGTGAGTTTCTTTGGTTCTAGCTATTGCCACAATACAGAAGCAGTCACATTGATAAAATCTTATCAAGTGGTGACTTACGTTATTCTGTGTAATTTCAGAGAAGCCCCCTCTCCCAGTCTTACAGGGTTGTGTACCAAGCTTTTTTTCACTGACATCCTCCTTAAGTGTCTCTTAATTCCATACCAACCTTCCTTTTCGTAGGGTGAAGTCTGAGGGGGTAGCAATGATCACATCATCCTGAAGGCATGCTTTTCTCTTTAGCTTCGTTAAAATAGCCCTTCGGAAAGATGTTATTTCACTTGTGATTGAATCTAGCTCTGGAAGGGATGAGACAATAAAGTCTATCTCCATCCTTTTACAGATGAAGTAGAAGAGTTCCAAAGATGATAAGAGACTTGCCCAAGGTGAGAGGGCCTGAGTGGGAAAGCCAAAGCCAGAAGAACGATCTTGAATCCTAATTAAGTGTTCTTACTTTGTATATGTCATATAAGTGGTTATTTTAAGAGTATATTAATATCAGATCTACATAACAGAATATAAGTTTTTCCTGTGCATGAGGTTAAGGCAACATAGTAAATAATAGGTGTCTGACCAAAGAAAGGAAATTATTTTGTGAGTCTTTGAAAAGTAAGCAGAGGGACGCCTGGGTGGCTCAGTCGGTTAAGTGGCTGCCTTCGGCTCAGGTCATGATCCCAGCGTCCTGGGATCGAGTCCCACATTGGGCTTCTTGCTCAGTGGGTACCCTGCTTCTCCCTCTGCTTGTACACGCTCTCTCTGGCAAATAAATAAGTAATAAAATCTTTAAAAAAAAGTAAGCAGAAAAAAAAAAAATTATATGAGGACAAATCCCCTTTAGGCCATAAATGCATTGGGTTATTTGAGACTCCTTTAGGAAATATTTTACCCAGTAAAATTGAAATTGTAGCTGTATAGATTAACTAAGTCTACTTCACTTCTGACCTCATTATGCCAGTTCTTCTCACGGTTCTAGTTCTAGACTGGCTCTGAGATTTACTAAGTGTGAGCTTTACAATTTATTTATGATCTCTGAGCCTCAACTTTCCCATTTGTAAAACGTGCACTGGTTGGAGGAGTTCTTCTGGGAGATGGACCCTGATGCTGGTTCTAAAGCCCTAAAGTCTAAAGACTGCCTCCTCGTGTTCCTCTCTAGACCTGAGTTTTACTCTGGCATAGGGGCTGATTCCATCACCCCTGGACTCATTCCCGTGATGGAACTTCCCAACCAGTGTGCTAAGACACCCTAGTGAGCTAAGAGTGGGTTACCAGTATGGAAAGAGATAATGACATTGATTATAGTATTTGTTTTTAAGACCATATACATGCAGATAGTCATTCAAACTTCATGACAGTTGATATAACAGTATTTGTATGGCTACCCTGCTGTACTTTATGAATTCAGAAACGGATTTTGGTGCATTAGGATTTTGGTGGAGCACCTGCCTCAAGAGGGCGCTCTGTAGCAACTCTACCACATGGCACTTTCCTGTTGAATCATCCCCTCCAGGTTACTACTTTTTTCTGGATTTGTTTATCTTCATTACCTAAGTTTGTTTCGAAAACCCTGACAATTAAGATATTCAGAGAAGCTCTCGTGTGTGTAAATTTGCCTCCAAATCTGAATTCCATATGTGATGTTACCAAAATGATGAATCTAATAAAATCTAAGCCACCATTATTTTTTTCAGTGTTATTCAGAGAGACAGATCAGCATTCTCCTGTACTTTACATATCTGAATAGGTTGTCTGTCTAAAGGAAGAGCTTTGCAAGGAGCTTATGACCTAAAATAATTCTTTTTTTCGATCGGGGATTATGAACGACTCTTACTTTGCAGATTTGTTGAAGAATAGTAATTAACTTTAAAAAATGGCTGCATTGGGGGTGCCTGGGTGGCTCAGTCGGTTAAGCATATGCCTTTGGCTCAGGTCATGATTCCAGGGTCCTGGGATCGAGCCCCATGTCGGACTCTGCTCAGCGGGGAGCCTGCTTCTCCCTCTCCCTCTGCCCTCCCCCCCACCCCGCAGTTCATGCTTGTTCTCTCTCACTCTTTCTCTGTATCTCAAAAAATAAAGAAAATCTTTAAAACATGGCTGAATTGGGTAATATTCTTGGGCACCTGAGTGAAGGACTACATGAAAATATATTTACATATACAAAGAAGATACAGATTCAAAGCAAAAATCTGAAGTTGGTGTTTTATTTTGAACCTTAAGAAGAATTGTTATTAAATAGAGAAACATCTGTGAATGCTTGAGGGAAAACTGCAACATCCCAGACTCATCCTCGACCCTTCTACTCTCACACTGCATGTGCGTTGTCAGGAAATAACATCTGCTTTCTCTTCAGATCATACTTAATACTTCTCAACATCTCCATTATTTCCCTGCCATAACCCTCCCAAGTCACCACTATCTGTGACCTGGTTTATTGTAATAGCCTACCACCAAAGGCAAATAAAGGAAAGTATCTGTAAACTTTTTACTAATAAGTGCTTTTCTTCTACAGACACAAGCAATTTAGTATTCTTTTTTACTATCCATTATTTGTAAAGTGTTGAGCAACTGTTATGAGTACAGCTTATGTTGTGGGCGACACATGGTAATTCTTATTTGCTGCCTTGAGGAAATTATCTTTGGGAAGACAAGATCAACACATATTAGAATTTCACTGATCATATGAATTAAATGACAAAAACCACAGAAATAAATTATAACTGCCCAATAAAGTTAAGGCATTTTATTTAGAGAAACCCCCTGGAACCTACATTCATTTAGTAGATTAGAGAAGGTTTCATGGAGAAGGATGAAAATGAGCTGTGCCTCAGATGATGCTGAGGAGTTGTAACAGGGAGGCCAGGTGGCATCTTTGCAATTATACTAAGGCAGGAATGAGGCCAATGTTTTCTGAGAGGAAGTATACCAGTTGGACTGAAGAATAGGAGGCAGGTTCGTTTGAAGCATAGTTGAAGATGAGAGGACAAAGTGGGTTCAGATTATGGGAGTCTATTTGATAAGCCTTTGGAGCCATATTTGGGGATATGACTGGTTATATATGTTGAAAACCCTGAGCGGGGGCTGGAGATTGGGGGATGGACCCGTCAGTATTATTGGTAGGAAATCTTAAGTAGAGTTTAGAATGTGGTTTTGGAGAACATGATGGGTGTAGGTACGGTGACCAACTGTCCTGGTTTGCCCAGGACTCTTTCAGTTTTAGCTGTGAAAGCCCCGTGTCCTGGGAAACCCCTCAGTTGCAAGCAAAGCAGATGGCTGGTCACGTTAGGAATAGTTCAGACAAGTGACTGAGATTGGAGGTCCAAACCAGAGTGACGCATTAGTATGTTAACAAGAGAACAGAGCGTGACAACCAGAAATCCAAAGCAATTCAGAGCTCTGGTAGGCAGTCAGTGAAATTGAATTATATTTTGTCCGAGAGCAATTTGACCAAATGAAATTCAGTCAAAAGCAGCATTGTCTTAGCAACTTTATGTGGCATTTGGGTTGAAATAAATTTTGAAAAAAAGGAATATTTTATCCACTGTTTTTCAAGTTTTATATCATGATAATAACAACAACAAAAATAATAATAATAATAGCAGCAGCTACCATTCGTGAATGCTTACCATATGCCAGTCACTTTACCAGATTTTACAGATATTCTCACTTTTAATCCTTACAACCAGCCTGTGAGATAAGCACTGTTATTTTCTTCATCTTGCAAATGAAGAAACTGGTGGTTTGAGAGATTAAGCTGTTTGCACAGTTACACAGGCAATCAACCGCAGAAAGAGACTTTGAACCCTGGCCAGTCCAAAGCCTGTGCTGTTTAGTCACTATGCGGTACAACTTCCGGGTATCAAGAACCAGGTCTGTTTATTATTTATTGTTTTCTTTTACTACAAAATAACCCCTGTTAATTCTAGAAAAATTGTAAGGTATGAACTAGCAGAAGAAGACTCTGCAAAATACTTACAATTACCTCTACTTAGAAATAAGCTCTGTTAACATGCTTGTTGGTATCTTTTTTTTGTGGGGCACATTGGTATGTATATATATGTTTTTCCTATAAAAATTACATCTGGTAAATTTTCAAACCAATTGCTAGGCATTTAATTTATTTCAGCTTCTTTTGTTGGATATTTATGCTACTGCAGCTTTTTGATGCTACAAACACCTTGCAGTAGAAATAATTAGCTGAAAATGATATACAAATAAAGCAAAATGAAACAAGACAACAAATTCAGAATGATGGACAGTAATGTAAGAGATGGATAACAGTTGTAAAACCATTCACTCTATGTTATATCCTGATTACCAACACAATGAAAACCACTGGCTGAGGAATATTTGCTTTTGGGGCGCCTGGGTGGCTCAATTTGTAAAGTGTGGGACTCTTGGTTTCGGCTCATGTCACGATCTCAGGTTGTGAGATCAGCTCCTGCTCCTGTGGGGCTGTGAGCTCAGCGTGGAGTCTTGAAGATCCCCCCTCCCCCACCTTCTGCTCCTCCCCCAACTTGTGCTACTGCGCGCTCTCTCTCTCCCTCCCTCTAAAATAAATAAATAAATCTTAAAAAAAAAAAAAAGGAATATTTGTTTTTGAACAGATCATCATGTTGAACAGCGTTCTTTCAGCCAAAGCATTTTTTTTTTTTAAAGATTTTATTTATTTATTTCAAAGAGCGAGCATGAGCAGGGGGAGGAGCAGAGGAGGAGGGAAAGGGACAAGCAGACTCTATACTGAGCGCAAAGCCTGACCTGGGGGCTCAATCCCAGACCCCCAGACTGTGACCTGAATGGAAACCCAAGAGTCTGATGCTCAACTGTCTGAGCCACCCAGTGCCCCCAGCTCAAGCATTTTCAGGAAAATCACCAGGAACCCATAACAGGAACCAAAAGCAGGACCCCAGACCCCAGGCAGAGTCCAGGAAGGTGCTAAATCCTAACATGTAAATATAAAGAGTGATTTTCTTATGGAGGGAACTGTGTTCAGGGGAATAAGCCACAAAGCCGATGACCAGAAATGATGCCTATAATAAGAAGTAAATTTCAGAATCAAAATATTAGAACAATCATCAAAGCTGGAACACAAAGCCAGAGCCAGGCTAACGACAACAGGGAGTTGATGCTGAGTCCCAGGACTTTGGGTCAACACCCTTTAAATCCTTCTTGCCAAAGGTCACAGAATTGGGCCTGGGGGTGAGCCTACAGGTGAGGAATATTGCCCCAAGAGCTCAAGAGAGCTCCAGAGATTAGGAATCTGGCAGGTTCTGGCAATGGGAAGTTTTGAAGGAGAACAATATAATGAAGAGTTGTTATTGATTAAATTAGTGAAGTGTAGGGAAGGAAGCAATTTAAGAGGATACTTCTTAAAACTACTGTGGTAGCAAATGAAAGGAAGAGACTCTTGGTCTGGGTAGTGATAGGAATTATATGTCGAAAGGTATCTATATATTTCTATTAAATAAATAGATTGGAGTAATAGCTGTAATGACATTCCTCTTCGTACCATATATTGGCATACAGACAAAACATGTAGTTGGCCCTTGGTGGCTATAATGCTATTACTTTTATTAAATTGAGGTTTTAACTGGTATATTAATTTTTTTTTTTATTATGGAGTCCCTAAATAGGCATGCTATGTCTTATGATTGCAGTTTAAGTTAATGTTATCATGCTTTAAAATTAAAAATTACTATCTTTTCTTGGTGCTAGGAAGGCCATCACAAAATTGATGATTAATATCCTGGAAAGACGTTTCAATTAAATTTCTTGGATATTGATCAGATAAGCGCTAAGATTTATGATTGTATTCTGAAATCTTCATTAGGTGAGTCCTTTGTTGCTTTGGGTAACTCTTGGCAAGTGGTTTCCAAACCCTGGAAAATACCACTTCTGAGTTAATTTAAAAAGAGACCGCTCCTTTGCTGAGTGTCTAAGTTGTGTTTTGTTTATTTTTGTTGCACAAAGAGTAACAACTGTGTAGAAGTTGACTGTGTTCTTAATTGAAATAACTTTGTATAGTTTCTGGAGGTTTGAAATTCGAAAAACTTTCAAGGATGCTCTAAATATTATAGAAACATCCTTTAATTAACCGTAACTGATGGTTAGATTTGTTCAATGCTTTGAACTTTTGCATAAAGCCTTTCTTGACCAGAAATGACAAATATGATCATCATTTCTGTCTCTTGCATGGAATTTTCTAATGTATATTGTTTTAAAAATTACGAAGATTCTGTTCATTGTAAAAACCAAACCAAAAAACCCTAAAACAGTATTGAATATAGACTACTTTTCCTCCCAGCCTCCAAACGATAACTGTATAACAGTTTGATGCATATTTTTCCAACTTTTCACAAGGGTTCTGCTTGTGTATACATATCTACACACACATATAGATACGTTACATGTCCCTCTTCCTCCCCTCTCCCTTCTCCCACTCACCTTACCTATTCCCCCTCCTCCTCTGTCTCTTCCTCCTTAACAAGAGTGTGGTGATAATGCCAATGGAGAGAAGGCTTTGTTCTGTGTTCTCTCCCTTATTGAATTTCACTCCTTGGTGGAGCTTATTGTCCTTGTCCTTCCCTCCCCTTGCCTACCACCAAGGTTCAATAAATTCAGGCTATGCTTTGCTTCTTTTTATCCTCAGCAGCCAAACTAGGAGCCCTCCCAGAACAAATCCTCAACTATGTAAAAGACAGCAATTCTGGGTGTTTCTCCTGGGGACAGCGAGCTAAGCAGCCCCAGTTCTGGCCTCCCTGGTGATTGGCCGAAGGCCCAGAGGGGCTTTTTGTACCAGTTCATTCCAAGTGTGAAGTTTCTCTGGGGTTTCCTTGGGAAGTAGGTTCTTCTTTGTAACATTTTTCTTGTGTCTGTAATGGGTTGAAATTTCTTCTGCAGTAGTTATCTATCATTTCAACCCTGATTTCTAATCTTCCAGAATTTTCTAAAAAAAATTTTGATGTGTTGATAGCGTGAAGAAATGTGAAGAAACTTCCTTTCTTCTTTGTTCTTCTGTCATTTTAGTGGAATTTAGGTACACATGATGATTCAGTCAATTCTTTGAACCTCTCAGGTGCCTGGTCTTTTTTCTATTTTTGGTCCAGGTTTTTGGAAATTCTTTTAGGGTTCGTTTGCTATTCCTCTGACTTTTGTTATAACTTGAAAGCTTTTTTTTCTTCCAGTTTTGGATTTGATATTAATTGTAATTAGGTCACTGATAGCACACTGTTCTCTGGGTGCAGAAATGACACCATTACTTAACAAATTTCTTTTTATTGCATTTACGGGCCTCCACAAGGTCTTACTGCATTAGGCAAATTAACAATGTGAAATTCACTTTTAGAAATATAAATAACTAGCCTTTCATTTGATATATATAAAGGTCACTATCTGTAATATATATATTTGTATTTTATTTGCCAGGTGACTGAATATTGTCAGTTTCCTTTTTCAGTATCTAGATCAGTGGGAGCTATAAAAAAACAAACAAATGAATAGTAACTTTTAATGGGCGCATGGGACTCAATGTATCTTAAAATGATTTCTTCATTACTATTAGAAACAAATGAATGGTTCAACATTTTTTAAATCATTGAGATATATTTGTCATACAACAGCATATTTTTTAATTTTGTCTCAGGAAGGAGAAAACATTTTCTATTTGGCAATTGAAGATATAGAAACAGATACAGAGCTGCTGATTGGCTACCTGGACAGTGACATGGAGGCCGATGAGGAAGAACAGCAAATTATGACAATGGTCCAAGAAGGGGGAGTTAAAAATTCTAAAGGACAATCAACAGCTGGCAGAAAAGGTATTGCCTCTAACTGGTGATCTGAGAGAAGGGAAGTTGTAGGAGAAATACAGTTTGAACTGTGGGTGAATTATAGTTGCATTATCATAGGGGGTTGTCAAAATAGTTGTGGTCAAAACGACTGTCAGAGGCTATCCAGCTGTAAGCCCACCTTTGTTCCAGTAGGAGGATAATGCTGGGTGTGGGTGGTAGATGTACCCTGTAGGACTGCCAAGGTCAGCGCCAGCTCCTGGCTCCTGGCTCGCGCTGCTGTCCCTGGTACAGTGGGGTGGCGAGCGATGAGGAATTTTGTACTCCAGCCCTGGATCTGCCACTAGTCAGTCTTGGAACCGAGCAAGTCACTAACTCTTGGAGACGTTACGTTCTCATCTGCACAAGGGGAAGGGCGAGTGCAGAGGTGTCCAGAGGGCGCGGCTGGATGCTGGGCCTCCCTCTTGTTAGAGATCCTTGGAGAATCTGGAGCTTCTGGAAATCTCTTTCTGTTCTGATTGTAGAGGCCTGCAGGACTGTTAGGTTGTTTCAGTTGGGTAGCCAAAAACAGTGTGTTGGCTGTAGGTCTGACCTGCTTAGAGCAGTCCTGCAATCCGGAGATGTCGCTTGTTTGCCATCTGCTGGGGAATAATCGATTATTAGTGGAACTTGTTTCTGTTATGTTGTGTTTTACTCCTGATGGGGTTTGAAAGAAATATGAATGATGTTATAAGTATTCCCATTTTTTAATAGGCTGAAATTTACCACAGGGTAGTTTTTCATTTTGTTTATTAGCAAAGCCATTTCAGAAGTGACACTAGCTTCTTTAGTCACCATAGTAATAAAGTCTCTCATAGGGATTTCCTATTCTAACTGTACATTACTGGCTGAGAAAGTATAAGCATTCTGAGCACTGCCAGCTTATGCTTCTGTTTCTTTATTTTAGTTGGATTATTTAAGGGGAAAATGAGGACAGGCTTTCTGTTCTATCTTTCAAATATGCATTTTGCTGTTTTGCATTTCAGACTTTGGGTGATGGGGATTATTTCTGTATTATTCTGTGTTATCTTTTTGAGGGGTATTTATTTATTTACGTGAATTACAGTATTACTGACTGCATTCCCTATGATGTACTTTTTGTATTTATTTTTTTTATTTTTTTAATGTCACCGCCCCCCTCCCCCCAGGCATGTTATTATTGTGTCCACTATTTTAGCTTAAAAATGAGTCTCCTGCTTATCTATTATCACCCTGATTTTTCTTTAGTTAACAAATATCAAATTCACTTAAATCAGATTTACTTTTGTAAAAATAATCAACAGAAACTTAAATAGATTTTTAAAACATATGTATCAAGTACTTACATTATTAACATTATTGCTATTTTTACTTTAGAAATCAGTTTTTATTTAATAAAACCAACCCCCCCCAATAAAAACCCAAAACACAGAATAACAAACCCACAACACAAAAGAAACAAATAATCCACTCAAGTGTCAAACAATGGGGAGTTTAGTTAAATAAATATGGACCCTTATTTTTTTTAATAGAGAAAATGTTAAATGGAAAAAAAAAAGAGCAACAGACGAAATTGCATAAAAAGTATGATCATAAATGTAGTTATTCTTAGACTGTGCATAAAATGTGAATGAACAAAAGACAAATCAGACTTGAGACTATATTATTAAGTGGTTGTCTCTTTCTTATGGGGTTATTGGTCATTTTTATTTTCTTCATATTTTCTAAATTTTCTAAATCTCATCTTATTTAATAATCAGAAAAAATCTGTAATGTAGGTAGCGTACTTTGAGAAATTTGGGTGGAGCTGTGACCATCCATAGGGACTGACAAGCCAGAGATGCAATGGAGCCTCACTGCACCTGCCGTAATGAGCGCTGTTTTCTTGACCTTGGTCTTTTTCACATATATGTGAGATTCCCCTTGGTGATTCCACATAGTTTGCCTTGGTTGGATTTTTTTCTCTTTGTGCACTCAGTGAACTCAAGATGACCCATTTCAGGGAAAACTTTTGCTTTCTCATTCAACGTTTGTAATAACTTTTTGATGTGAAAAGTGAACATTATAGGATAAATTAAAAATTGGTTTTGATTTTGTATTAATTTGCTGAAACAAGAGAAAGGAATTAAAAGACAATGTATTTCTCTCTAGTAACACTTCCTATTATTTTTTGTGTACAACATTATTAATACTCATAGAGATAATAAGCGTTTACTCTTCCGATACTATTAAACAGAATTAATTTTGATTTTAAAATGAAGATAAAACTGAGCAGTTCTTGGCTCTTAATTTTTGTCTTCTAAATCTGTTTCCTTGTAAATGTGCAGATTGCCTTGGCCGTAAAGAGGACTATGCTTGTCCCCAGTGTGACTCGAGTTTTACCAGTGAGGAAATTCTTGCTGAGCATCTTCAAACATTGCACCAGAAACCTACGGAGGAGAAAGAATTTAAGTGCAAGAACTGTGGGAAGAAATTCCCAGTTAAACAGGCTTTGCAAAGACAGTGCGTACAGCAAAGAATATCTAAAATTATAAGCTAACACTTTTTTAACTATTCCATTTGATTTGTTTTACAGTTTTTAACTTGTGCATGTGTGCATGTGTGCATGTGTGCGTGTGTGTGTGTGTGCGTGTGTGTGTGTGTGTGCGTGACCGAGATAGGATGGGAGGAAGATAGTAAACATTCTATGTTGTCATTGTCATTAACTTATCTTTTCTTAGTATAATATGTTGATTTTGAAACATTCTGATTATTTACCTTCAACAAGTGAGCATTGTTTATGCTAATAAGTCTGTCCATTTAATTACTTGCCATTAAATATCAAGCTCATTGGTTTACTAAGCTGAAATTCAGTTATGCATAATTTAGTTAGTGCTCTGAGGTCACAGATCAAGTTTCAGTTGTCTACATTTGATATTCCCTCTGAAATCAGTTAAAGAAAAGTTTAAGAAATGGAGAGAGTTGAGAGTATAAAGAAAACAGGGACATTTTAGAAAAGAAGCACTGTTTATTTCATAATAATTTAGAAGGAACAATTTAATGATGAATAGGTATAGGATATGACATTAAGATGAATTAAATGATCCCACACATTTCTCTGCACCCTTTATGATTTGACTTTATATTAACAAGCATATAAAGTTATCTTTTTACTTAAATATTTTACACTCATTATTAAAAGTGAGAAGATAGAGGGCGCCTGGGTGGCTCAGTTGGTTGGGCGGCTGCCTTCGGCTCAGGTCATGATCCTGGAGTCCCTGGATCGAGTCCCGCATCGGGCTCCCTGCTCAGCAAGGAGCCTGCTTCTCCCTCTGACCCTCCCCCCTCTCATGTGCTCTCTTTCTCTCATTCTCTCTGTCTCAAGTAAATAAATAAAATCTTTAAAAAAAAAAAAATAAATAAAAAATAAAAGTGAGAAGATAGATACATATATTTTTATTTTAAGAATGTCACCTTGTATATGAGCAAGAAATCTTTAAAAGACTTAATATTTCATTTTTTACTCATTAAAATTCTGAAACGTGCTATATTTTATATTAAGACAATTTTCATATATGCATCCACTTCGCTTACAAAATTTGAGATGAAAAATTTTTGCTCAAAACTTAAAAAAAAACTTTTATAATAGCAAGAGAGTAAACATTTAGAAATTCTGTTATAGGCTTTTGAAAAAAAAGCAAGGGCTGTATACTTTTTAGTGAATAGACTTTAAAACTGCAGTCTAGTCAGCTTTTATTGCATCTACACCAAAGATACTTTTGCTGAGCTGGGTCTTACAGTTAAATTAGGTACTACTAAAAATTTTAAAGGGCAAAAGACAGAATGAAAACAGAGATCACAAACATGATTTTATTTAAAGTAGAGAGATTTTCTTAAGTTTTTGTCTTACGCTTCCAGTTTTTATTTCTTTTTGTTTCTTTTTTTTCTATTTCCCCTCAGTGTTCTTCAGTGCACGGCAAAAAGCAGTCAGAAGGTTTCTTCACGAAGTTTTCAGTGCTCTGTTTGCAGTTCTTCCTTCAGTTCAGCATCGAGGTTGTGTTTCTGAGTTCTCAGATGGCTGTTATCTAATTGTGGGTCATTTTTAGCATGCGTGCTTTCCACGCTTTGTAGTGACTTAGTATCACAAGGCTGCTGTGGGAATTTAAGTACTTTCCTTTTTCCTGCCCAGGTAATGCATGAAATGACCCAGAAACTCGGCTAGAGAGCTTGCATTGCAAAAGCTTGCCACTATGTAAGAATTATTTAGGTATGGCTTCACCATCTCTTCTCCCTTTTCCCCTTGCCTGGTTGTCTTGCAGTTTTGAGCAGCACCAGGAGACCTGCCGGGGAGATGCCAGGTTTGTGTGCAAGGCCGACAGCTGTGGGAAGAGGCTGAAGAGCAGGGATGCCCTCAGAAGACACCAGGAAAACGTCCATGCTGGTGAGAAGTCCCTGCAGGGTCGTTTCTAAAGGGGCCTCCTCTCCCTGGGCTGCAGTGATCTGTTTTTAATTCTTGCTCTCGAGGAGAGAGCTTGCTTTTCCATCAGACTCATACAGATGTGGAGCTCTGGCAGTGGACTTTTTTCTTTCACCGAACACTATTTCTTTTGCAAGTTGATTCAGCAGTGTTTGTCATTTTTCCTATGTCTAAAGTAATCTTATCTGGAAACCTAAGCTAGAACCTCCTGGAGCTTGGTAGGCAGGTGTATTAAGAATTAGTATTTTTAAATAACAGTTTAAAGGTGAAATACAAAATTTCTCTTTACGGAGATATATTTTAAAACTGTTACATGATGCTCTTGTGCCTTAATATTTTTACAGTAAAATTCCAGTTTTTAAATTTATATTTCTTCTGTATTGGAGAAAATTACTTACTGCATTTTGACATGGGAATTGAATGTATTTGGATTAATAGAGCAGATACTATTTGAATGCCTTCTAATGGCCAGCTAAACAATAAAACAAATACAACATTTGACTGTCACTTAGATTGTATCTGTTTAGCACATGGTAAATGTATTTTGGCTTAGGGATTGAATCTCTTGCACTGAGTTGAACAGATGGCTGTATTGTCAGAGTTAACTTTTCACTTCCTCAGTGTCTTTTCCTTAAAGGAGGCCGACGTTCGTGGAACTCCTCACAGCCGCCTGTATCTATACTTTTCTCATGTGTTTACATTTGCCCTTGGCTTCTGGGAAATGTGTGGAAAGATGTCTTTCTGGGTATGGGGAAAGTGGATTTCTCTTCTCCCGTCTTGTTTATTCTCACATGCATGAGAACAGGATAATCACTACTCAGCTGCCTTATCCTCTCTTTGTTCATTGTCCAAAAAGTATCTCCTTTAATGTTAAAGTTATATAGAAGCGATATGAGTGTGACTCCTGGCTCCCACTTGGCATCTCTGGGCCTCAGATTAAGTTTGAGCTCTAAATGAAAGCTCTAGGTGGTAGAAAGTATAGCCTTGGAAAATACAGCTTCAGGATGATATCAGCAGGACTTTACAGTATTCTAACTTCTTTTTTTCCTTTTGAAGAATATATGGCTGATTTAGGGAAGATGGCATTTTTCTGAATTCATTATACTGGGCCTTCCCTATGCTTACAAAAGGCAAGCATAACTTTTTGATAGACCTGTCTTCGTAGTTGTTTTTTTTTAAGTGTTATGTTTAAAATGTTGTTCTTAATTTTCTCCATCTTTGTCTGCAATGTATTACAACAAATCTTTCATGTCATTTTTAAAGTTAACTTTGCTGAACTAAGTAAAAAAGCAGATGCATACTGAAACTCTGGAAACTTGCATTCTTGTTATTGGGCATGTGGTCTTCAGGCTGTGCTGTAAGCATAATTTCTTTGAGGCTTCTTGTAATTGGCCTTGGATATTATAATATTACTGATTCTGGAAATCATGTTGACTTTGTAGGAAATAATTTATAAGAGGAATTTTTTTATATTTCTATGTTGTGGAAACATACAAAATATGGAACATACTATATTAGTCAGAGGTTACTATATGTACCTTTTGTTGGGATCGGTACACAATCGGTCTCTCATTCATAGCCCCTCTTTTGCTTCTCCCCTTTCTTCTATGAGATACACACATTTGGAGAAAGAGCATTCCACATTCAGAATAGCATAGCAAAGCAGTGTTCACACACTTGATTGTAGAATGCTTGGAAGCATACTTAAGCCACATTGTATTGAAACTCACAGTACTTAGGTGACTGTGTATTCAATACAGCTGTATTAATTTCTCATATATCTCCTACCATCATAAATAATGTGTTCCTGAATTTTTTGAAAGTTGAATCTGAAAGTAAAAAATCAAACTTAACTGAATATAGCAAAACTAAAATAGTATAAAGTCTAGTTATGGCTTTGTGTGTGCTGTTGTCCTTCAGCCTAGGGAAGCTGGTAGAGTGGTAAGGACCTTCACAGTTACCCAAGAGGAAACAGAGAAAGTGAAGGGGCTGGACTTCTTAACCCACTTCCATTTTTTTCTTTTGTTTAGATTCTGTGGGTACTAAAACCAAGAGGTTTTGTATTTATGGGAGATAACATTTGTCTGTACTCTCAGGCAAATTGTCATAACCTTTTAAAATATATATTTTTTTTCCTCAGAAGAGCTAGGATTTCAGTCCTAGGATGACGAATAGAAGACATGAGGAGGAGAGGAGAGGTTGAAGAGTAGGGATGGGGGTATGGTATACTGCCTATGATTCCAGCTGGAGGGACAGTGGCAGGAAGATGAAGCTAAAGTAAGAGGTGTGGTTGGGAATGTCTCACTTCTTTCTGTTCTTTCCCTCAGGCTCTGACCTACCTGTTCAGAAAGGTTAGGGTCTAGTCTCAAGGAGCAGCTGGTGTGAGGGATAAGATCGAGCAATAAAAGTTTATCGATTGAAGGAGGGAAATGCCCGCTAGTGGGAGCTGAAAAGAAGGAATATTCTTTCTCAGTGGCCCCTCATGTATTCAGTCTATATGTACAGAGATACTTATTTTGTTTGGGAGAATTTTCTCCTTCAGTAGCCAAATTACTTGTCAATCACTAAGAAAAATTTTCTTGGATATACTATTCAGCATGCTAAAAACAGTGCATTATATGAAATAAGTAACTTGAAGGATAAGACAAAAATTCATATTTTTCTTTTTCTAAAAGTGTTTTTCTTTCATAAACACAGTCCTATGATAAAATAAAATCATTTTGGAAAACTTTTTTTTTAACTTGTTTTGGATTGTTTTCAAAATAATAAATAAATGGGGGAGGAGATGGGGTTGAGGTTAAGGCAGGAATAGCCATGGATTTGTCATTGTTGGGGCCAGGTGATGGATACATGGTGGTTCCTCATATTATTTGTTCACTTTTTGTATATTTGAAATTAATTAATTAAAAATTGAAAAAAAAAACACTCCAGTTATTTATGGTAGTGCAGATGGTGCTATTATTACATCATATTTGAAAAATGTTTTATTGAGTCTTCATTTCTATAACCACTGTGAAATTTGAAATATGAAGTGAGCTATTATGATCACTATGTAGGAAGACAAAATTGGGCTTGTTTTGATTTGTATATTAATATGAATGTCAATATAATGTTTTATTGTACTTGATTTTTTGTTTTTTAATATTAATATGAAAAAGTATATGTTCATAGATTTTGCAGGAAAGAGTAATCTATGAATTCCATCTTAAAAAACCCAGAATGAGTTATTAAATATTTATATAATACTTATATATTTATATATAAAAATGATATAATATATTATATTAATAATATAATATTAAATGAAATATTCTGTTAAAATTTAAAGCAAGTAGCAAAATCAGCTTGAGTTAATAAATCT
Organism: Phoca vitulina; assembly: GCF_004348235.1. Classification (NCBI taxonomy): domain Eukaryota; kingdom Metazoa; phylum Chordata; class Mammalia; order Carnivora; family Phocidae; genus Phoca; species Phoca vitulina. The sequence goes on along the minus strand of NW_022589717.1, from coordinate 660,634 downwards.
AATTTTTTATAAACACATTTGATTAATTTCAAGTAAAATTTTTCATGTAAGTGTGCTTTTTAAAAATTTTACATTAGTTTATGGAAAGGTGAAAGACCTATTTTATTTATGTAGAAATGGTATATCATGCTGAATATTTTTCAAATTTAAAAAGAAAGGGTTTAAAATGCAGTTTAATGGATATAACTATAACACTGAAAGTTTTGGAATTCTAAGTTAAGAAATACGTGTTTAGAAATTATATATCACCTAGAAACATTGTATCTGATGCTCCTCCTAATACTCTCATTTAAATCATGTTGGCATTTTATTTTTATTTTAGGAGATCCTAAGAAAAAGCTCATATGTTCAGTGTGCAATAAAAAGTGTTCTTCAGCATCAAGCCTGCAGGAACACAGAAAGGTCAGTAAGATAAAGATTAATGCTCATCAGAGTATAAGATCTTTTAGTCATTTATAGTGTCTGCCATGAAAATTTTTAGTTGATTTTTATATGTATACAGACAGAGCTTTGTGGCTAATTTATATGCTAACATATTCTAAAATACAAGACTGATATGCAGAAAAGTAAGGTCTTGCAAAAACATATTTTGAATTGTTTATCACTCAGAATTAGTAGAAATATTTCTCCATTGCAAAGTGTTACATCTAACTGAGCCTTTCACTGCAACACCTCACCCTCAAATACCATGTATTTGATGAAAACTTAACAGTTTTGTGTATTTATAATGTGCTGTGCAGTGGCACTTAGCTATTAAAAATGGATGCATATTATGGTTAAGTCTGGCTAAACAAAGACAAGAGCTCCATTATTTTGAAGAACTAAAAATAATGTACAAGTATGTCAAAGTGTTGTTGGCAGGAACAAATGATTATATTTACAGAAAATAAATTTAATACATTTTGTAATAAGCATAAAGCTTACTAAGTTGTTACTATTTTAATGTGGAAATTTAACCTGAAAAATACACAGTAGTTATTAACCCTAACAACAGTAGCAGCACTAGTTAATAGAATTTACAATAGAATAGAACTAAAGTAGAATTTCAATTTTTGTTCTTATTATAGCAAAGTCTAGAAAAATTCATGTTATGTAATATCACCTTATATTGTAATAACAAAGATGAATGATTATTTTTAAATTTCACATATTGTTTTGTCAGAATATCTAGGAGCATATAATATTTTCTTTTAGTAATTTAATATCCAACAAGAGAAGAGATGGTACTAGTGAATGTAAAATTTTACTTTTCTTGTGGTTTACAAAATTAATTTATCTTTTTATTTGTATATTGATATATTCCAAAATAATCTGACAGACTTTAAAATTCATATGATATTCAGTCTGATGGCTCTAACCACGTGCCATGGATTAATCTACAAACACATGAGATAGTTAGATGGCAAAGATGTCTGAGGTTATATTTTATATGTTGGGTGATTGTGATCCTCAGGGAGAAATAGTGGAACAAGCAGTGGACTGAGAATGAGGACAGTGGGTGTCATCTTCTGTCCCTAACACTCCATGTAACATTGGGTCTCTGTTCTCTGTTTTATTACATGTGACTTGGAACTGATTCATGCCTTTTAATTTTTTCCTCTAAGTGCCATGAAACTTTTTTTTTCTAGTTTCCAAATGGTTTTCTTATAGGATTGTTTAAAAAATATAGAAGACTTGAAGAATTTGTATGTAATTCTTGTGCACGGACCATGCTAATCTTCACTGTATCATTCCAATTTTAGTACTTGTACTGCTCACTTCACTGGCATTGCTTCTGAAGAAGAACCTAGTCTGAGACAAAAAGATTGTAACCGGGTGATGGGTATTAAGGAGGGCACGCGTTGTGATGAGCGCTGGGTGTTATACAGAACAAATGAATCGTTGAACACTATGTCGAAAACTAATGATGTACTTTATGTTGGCTAACTCAACATAAAAAAAAAAAATTATTAAAAGAAAGATTAAATCCAATTGAATAGATGTTTTCTAAATATCTTTGTACTTGTATGTATTTCTGGTCTCTTTAAATCGTAAGAAGTTGAAGTTTAAGATATTTTACCAATTTAAACATTTTACCAAATAGAATGTTTCAGGAAAGCTGGTTGTGGGGCATATTTCTGAAAAACGTTCTATTTTCCATTTATTTATTTATTTATTTTTCATAATATAAGAACCTTTTCCCGAAGGAATATCTTGGCAGATCTAAATACTACCTGGTGATGGTAGAACACAGCTATCTCTGCAAAATGCTCATAACTTATTAGCTCAATGCAGCACTTCCTTCATTACAGCATAGCTCCTCTAACTTAGCCTTTCTGAATCCATAGGCAGCTTTTACTGACTCCCAATTTTGACTATTCTTACAGTTAGTTGGATATGTTGAATGTCTAGTAGAGTTTGGTTGCAGTATTTACCCTTGCCAGTAGAGGGTGCTTTATGAATATGCCAAATTACATTACAGTCTAGAATGGTATCTTACATTACTATATACTATCCTATGTTACAATAAGACATATTATGGTCCTTCTTGAAAATGATCTAATTAGGGACTTCAAATTGTAAGTTATTACCCTCCATATCAATTAGTAAGCTGGACATTTTGAAAATTGTGCTTTACTTAGCATTAGGCATAGATAAATGGTTTTACCTGTCATTTTCATTTGAAATCTGATTGTTTTATCATGCTTTTTTCGGATTTTTAAAAATAGCTTGGGCCTGAATTTTCCACTGTAAGTAAGGTATTCAATGCAAAAATGCTTTCATGTACAGTGAAAATTCTATTTTGTAATTATGGAAAATCAATTCAATTGAACCTTTAAAAATAATTCATGTTTCAGGAGCCACTAGAGTTAAGTGAACAAGTATGGGTACTATGCTGCAGTAGTTTTTTTAACAGTTAACATTTTATATTTGGTTGAATAATTTTAGAAATTTAATATGTTAATATAAATTTCATATTAAAATGAAAATAAACTAAATATGTTTTCATTTATGTATGGTTCAGAAGGCATATCATCTTTTTAAGGCTATATTGTTATTATAAAACATATTGTTATTATAAAAGGCATATATTACAGAAACACAGAGTTTAAGAATATAAATGTCTTCATACTATCTTTAAATAAATATTATGCATAATATCATTGCTCCTTAAACATAGTTGTTCGACGAAAGCCACGGTGAGGGTCTTGGATGATTGAAGGGGCTGTCTTTAAAATGGCTCAGGCTGAAAGTTTTTCTTCTGTACTGCGTACTACTTGCTTTCTGAGTACTTGTGCAGACTCCCCCCTTGTTTTCTGAGGAGTCATAGAACTCTTTGGACTCCATGTATTCACTGATTGAGATGAGGTGGCACTGTATGGAGGCAGAGATGTAAGTCAGACCCTAGTGGAATGACACCGTTCTGCTTCTTCCTTGTTTATCTACCTTTTCTCTGCTTTTCTCAGAGGAGTTTACTCATCAGGGTCTGACAGAATCAGGTCTGACAGAAGCAGAAGGTGGCTAGGCAGCCTCAGACCTGCCATGGGGTTGGGCATAGAATTAAGGCACAGACTGCAGACCTGGGATCTGTTAACTTTCCTAGCTTTTGTTTCCCTGCCTTCCCCGCTTTTCACTCTCTCGGTCTTGAGTTCTTCCATGGCCACTTAGATCAAGGGAGCCGTTCACCAGAATACAACCCAAGCCCTTCTTTACTCACTGCTGTACCAGTTCATGGTCCTCTGCCTTGACTTCTCTCTGCAGTGGCCCTAGTTATTCTGCAGGGATAAGCATAGTATCTGGCTTTCCAAGGGAGGGCCTTTGCTTGTCTGGTGTTTAGTATTGGGAGCTCTGCCTTTCACTAGGTTGAAACAAAAACTTAACTTCACCATTTTTGAATCTTCGGCAAAACAACGTGATGCTCTTGTTTATTGGGTTGATCAACATTTCTAATATAAGCCTTCTTGTAGTACGTTCCTCTTAGAACTTTGTGCATTGTTTCTGATCATAAACTGGGCTTCTACTTTTCATACCACCTATTCAATTTCTCTGAGTTAGTATCTGGAAGGGAAAGAGCTAAACTTAATATCTAGTTGTAATAATTATTTAGCCAGTTGTTTGCTAAAGTTTTGCTCCTCCTCTTCTTCTTACGGTTTTTGAGCTTTTCTTTTTGTTGTGATCTTCCTATCATGTAAGAATTTCACTGTGAGCTAAATGTTTTTCAGAATCATACATCTTCTTGCCTTTCATGGTAATTAATGCTTTGTTCTGTAGTATATACATTTAAATTTAAAATAGTTTGACTACTGTAAAGGAAATCTCATTACCTGTAGATTACATATTTTCAAATCTAAATTTGTGCGTAACAAAGAATTAATGTAAATTAGGTATAACTTTTTACAGAGTGTAGAAATTTAATATTCACTAAGTAGTCAGCTGTATCACATATTTAAATACCGTGCTGCAATCTTGTATTTTCTTTCCTTTTTAAATTTTATTTATTTGTTTGAGAGAGAGAGCGAGAGTGGGGAGGGAGAGTGAGAGGAGGAAGCAGACTCCCCGCTGAGCAGGGAGCCCGACGTGGGGCTCCATCCCAGGACCCTGGGATCATGACCTGAGCCAAAGGCAGCTGCTTAACTGACTGAGCCACCCAGGCACCCTTCCAATCTTGTGTTTTCTTTTTTTTTTTTCTTTTTTTAAATATTTTATTTATTTATCTGACAGAGAGAGACACAGCAAGAGAGGGAACACAAGCAGGGGGAGAGGGAGAAGCGGGGTTCCTGCCGAGCAGGGAGCCTGATGCGGGGCTCGATCCCAGGACCCTGGGACCATGACCTGAGCTGAAGGCAGCTGCTTAACTGACTGAGCCACCCAGGTGCCCCTTGTGTTTTCTTTTAATGATAAGATTTTACTAGGTAACATGTTCACTGCATTTTCAATTTATGTAAGACAGTGTGAACAAATTAGGACTGAATACATAGATATTGCAGTAGCAGCTGTCTACATGTTTATACTTTTACTTTTGCTCTAATTTATTTGGCTTTGACAGTTGACTTAACTGTCCACTTAACCTTTTGCAGATTCATGAGATATTTGATTGTCAAGAATGTATGAAGAAATTTATTTCAGCTAACCAGCTAAAACGTCACATGATCACTCACTCAGGTAAAATATATGTTTTTCCATTTATACTGAAATCACTATGAAAGATTCACTTTGTCATTTTTAGGAGCTCCGAGAGTAGTAATCAGGAAGCCTGGCTCTTAGTTCTAGTTTGGCCATTAACTAGTCATGTGATTTTGAACAAGTTACTTAGCCTCTCTAGACCTGTTTATTTATAAAGCCAAGGTGATTGGACTAAATGATATCAAAGATCTTCAGAGTCACCATTTAATTTGTAATCTACTCCTCTTTGAGCCTTAGATTCTGTTCTTTATCTGTGAAAAGGTATCCTACCTTTCAAAATTGCTGTGAAGTTTAAATGAGATCATTATGTATTGTGCTAGCATAATGTCTGACTTTTAGGAGGGATTCAGCAATTAGAATTTCTACCTTTCTAGATACTTTCACATTCTAACTAAGGTACTAATAAATGTTAGAAATTTATAAATACATTTTGAGAATATAAGTTTTTAAAGCCATAGTTTCATTTTAGGCAAGTTTGAGTAATAGGGCTGTTAAACAGATTTTTCAAAAATAAGGTCTGAGAATAAATTTTGCTTTATGAAGTCTCCTTCTAGAGTTTAGAACATCTATCATTGGAGGCCACTGAAGTCAGAATGTTTTTGAATATCCACTTTGCTTGGCGACAGATATAGATATTTTGACAAATGGAAATAGGAGATCAAACACTGGTGGACTGTTCAGATATGCTTTGTTTGAAACAAGCAGTATTTTTTAAATCTAGTGGTCAACATTACATGAACATTGCATAAATATGGATTTTATACAATAACCTAGGTGTGTTGTTTCTGCTGAGAATTGAAGCTGTGCCCATATGGGGTCCACTTGTTCGAGTAGGAGGCAGGTCTGTCATTTACTTTTATCACTGTCAGGCCACTCGGCATTCGGGGTTGTGACCCTGGTTTAAACTCACACCTATCAGCAGATTTTTCATCTGGAAGTAGGATTTTTTCCTTGAATTTAAATTTTATCCTTAACATCTAAGCTGCTTTATACACGTAGTTTACAGTATAGGTCTATAAAAGAACTAGCTTACATTTCTTTTGTGAATAGGCTCACGTATTTAACAGAAATGGATTGGAAAGTAGATTTTTTTCTCAGTTGTTTCAATCATGTTTTAGTTGACTTATCCATAAGAAGTAATATAAGGTAAGGCTATTTCCGTTTTTGTCCTTTACCTTTATATAGATGTGAGATTGTCTGCACTCATTTTTCACAGAAAAACGACCCTATAATTGCGAGATTTGTAATAAATCTTTCAAGAGGCTCGATCAAGTGGGCGCCCACAAAGTAATACACAGCGAAGATAAGCCTTACAAATGCAAGCTTTGTGGAAAGGGATTTGCCCACAGAAATGTTTACAAGAATCACAAGAAGGTAAAACCTTATTCATATTATTATTACTGTTTTTGATGATTTGTTGATTTGATTTCTAATTGTTTTTTTTTTTTAGAGGTTTTTGTATATCTGGACATGCTGTACATGTGGACTAACTAGAGGACAATTTTGCTTATACGTTCTACCCCCTCACTCAGGCCATAACCCCACCTGGCCTTATTTCCTGTCTTCCATCCTCTGTTGAAACTGTTCTTATAAGCAAAGTGTCATCTAGTGTTTCCCAGTGTTGTACTAATTGCAAACTCTTTTCTTCTTTTCCTTTTTTCTCTAAAATTTGACACTCTTGTTCATGGTAGCTTTTTTAAAATTCTCTTCATCTTTGATGTATAATTGGCTAGGTGTTCCACCAATTTCTCTGGACACTTTCATCTCTCCTCGCCCAGGAGGTTATCCTGGATGCGTTGGCTATGGACCTCTTCTAGGTTCTCTGCATCAGCTACATCCATGACTTCTGCCATCAACTCTATACCAGCAAATCCCAAATGATTTCTTTCTTTAACCCAGGCTTCAGACTCACATTTATTTTTCTTTATTTGATACATAACTGTATATCTTTTTGACCTAATGAATTTAGCATGTCCCAGAATGACCTTTTTATTCTTTATGCCCCAGATAACCTCTCTTTTGGAGTTTCTTCTTTTTGTTAATGAGAGCATATATTTATTCCTGTCTGTTTCTTTAGTCTTAGACCCTTTTTAAAATTAGAAGCCAGTTCTTTTTTTAAATTATTTTAATTTTTATGTATTTATGTATTTATTTATTTATTTTGAGAGAGAGAGAGAGAAAGAGAGTGAGCAGGGGAAGGGACAAAGGGAGAGGGAGAGAGAGAATCTTAAGCAGGCTCCATCCCCAGTGTGGAGTCTGACTTGGGGCTTGATCTCACAACCCTGAGATTATGACCTGAGCTGAAATCAAGAGTTGGAAGCCCAACTGACTGAGCTACCCAGGCACCCCTAGAAGCCAATTCTTAGATTCTACCCTCTACATTGGCTCATCACCCTCATTCCTTTACCATCCTATATCCTGATTATTGCTCATCTTCATTACTTTAATACCCATCTAATCAGATTCTTATTACTTTTCACTTTCCACTTACCCATCCTCCTAGATAAATTGTTCCACAGTGCAACTCTATCACTCTTGTACTCTAATATTATGAGTAGATTTCCAATGCCTATGAAAGTTATAGTATATGCATGTTACCCTGTCATTCAGAGTTCTCTACCCATGACCTCAGCTTTTCTAGATTTTTATCCTTTTTTCTGCATTAGTCATACCTAAGACAACTTGGCATTTGCTTTCAGTCAGCGTGACCTAACTTTCCCTTCTTCTTTTCTTTAAATTTTTAATTTTATTTTTAACTAAACTCTACACCCAATGTGGGGATTGAACTCATAACCTGAGATTAAGTGTCACCATGCTCTACTGACTGAGTCAGCCAGGTGCCCTACCCCTTCCTCTTTTCTGATAGGACTCCAAGTTATGATCTCTTAGTTTTCTTAATTTTTGTTTGCATTTCCTATGCTTTACCTTTACTCTGGTTCTTGTTTCAGAATGTATTAGTTTTATTTATCTACTCTGCATTGATGATAAATAATGTTTGAGTTGAATTCAGAATATTTGTCCAAAGACATTCAACATCTAAATAATGCATATTAAGATGTATTTATGATGTGATAAATAATTGATTATTGATTTTTTAGAAAGGTTTTATTGAAGTATAAATGGCATACAGTATTATTAGTTTAGTGTATACAAATAGTGATTTAACATTTGTATACATTGTAAACTGATTACCACAGTAAGTCTACCATCTGTCATCGTACAAAGTTAATACAATATTATTGACTGTATTCCTTATACTGTACATTATATCCCCATCACCTATTCATTTTATAACTGGAAATTTGTGTCTCTTGATTCCCTTTACCCATATCACCCCCTTAACCCCCTCACCTTTTGGCAACCACCACTCAGTTCTCTGTCTGTGAATCTGGATTTTGTTTTGTTCTATTTGGTAGTTAGTTGTCTATTTTTTTTTTTTTTTTTTTGGCTTCCACTTAATAAGTGAAATTATGAAGTATTTGTCTTTCTCTGTTTCACTTATCTCATTAGCCTAATACCCTCAAGGTCCATCCATGTTGTCACAAATGACAAGATTTCATTCTTTTCTGTGGCTGGATAATATTCCATTGTATACACATGTACTTCATGTTCTTTATATATTTATCTATCGATGGACACTTAGGTTGTTTCCATATCTTGACTATTGTAAATAATCATGCAGTGAATGTAGGGGTGCATATATATTTTTTTTTAATTAGTGTTTTGTTTACTTTGGATAGATACCCATACATGGAATTGCTGGATAATATGGTAGTTTTTAATTTTTTGAAGAAATTTAGTACTGTTTTCCATACTGGTTGCACCAGTTTGCATTCACACCAACAGTGTATGGGTTTTTTTTTTTTTTTTTCTACATCCTTGCCAACACTCGTTATTTCTTGTCATTCTGATGATAGCTATTCTGATAGGTGTGAGGTAATATCTCACTGTGACTTTGATTTGCATTTCCCTGATGATTAGTGATGTTGAGCATCTTTTCCTGTTGGCCATTTATATGTCTTCTTTGGAAAAATGTCTATTTACATCCTTTGCCTATTTTTTAATGGGATTTTTTTGTTGTTATTGAGTTGTATGTGTTTATTATATATTTTGAATATTAACCTTTTATCAGATATATGACTTGCATATATCTTCCTCTATTCAGTAGGTTGTTCATTTTGTTGATGGTTTTCTTTGCTGTGCAGATGTTCTTTAGTTTGATGTAGTCCTATTTGTTTATTTTTGCTTTTGTTGCCCTTGTCTTTGGAGCCAGATCCAAAAAACATTGCTAAGACTGATGTCAAGGAGCTTACTGCTTATGTTTTCTTTTAGGAGTTTTATGGTTTCAGGTCTTACATTCAAGTCTTCAATCCATTTTAAATTAATTTTTGAATATTGGGTAGGATAGCAGTTTAATTTCATCCTTTTGTATGTGGCTGTCCAGTTTTCCCACTACTATTGATTGAACAGAGTGTTCTTTCCCCATTGTATATGCTTGCCTCCCCTGTCATAAATTAATTGACCATATATGCATGGCTTTATTTCTGGGCTGTCTATTCTGTTCCATTGATCTATGTGTCTATTGTTTTGTTAATATCGTATTGTTATGATTATATAGCTTTGTAGTATAATTTGAAATTTGGGAATGTGATACCTCTAACTTTGTTCTTCTTTATCCAGATTGCTTTGGCTATTTGAAGTCTGTAGTTCCATAAAATTTTAGAGTTATTGTTTCTACTTCTGCGAAAAATGCCATTGGAATTTTGGTAGGGATTTCATTGAACCTGTAGATTGCTTTGGGTAGTATGGACATTTTAACAGTATTAATTCTTCCAATCCATGAGCATGGCATATCTTTCCATTTATTTGTGTCTTCAGCTTTTTTCATCAATGTGTTATAGTTTCCGAGTACAGGCCTTTACCTCTTTGGTTAAATTTACTCCTAGGAATTACATTCTTTTTGATGCAATTGTAAATGGGATTGTTTTCTTGATTTCTCTTTCTTATAGTTTCTTATTAGTGTGTGAAAATGCAGTGGAATTTTGTGTGTTAATTTTGTATCTTGAAACTTTATTGAATTCATTTATTAGTTCTAACAGCTTTCCTGGTGAAGTCTTTGGGATTTTCTATATATAGTATCTTTCATCTGCAAATAATGACAGATTTACTTCTTCCTTTCAATCTGGATGCCTTTTAGTTCTCTTTCTTACTAAATTGCTTTGGCTAGGACTTCCAATATTATGTTGAATAAAAGCAGAGAGAGTAGACATCCTTGTCTTGTTCCTGATTTTAAAGGAAAACTTTCAGCTTTTCATCACTGAGTTTGATATTAGCTGTGGACTAGTTATATATGGGCTTTATTATGTTGAGCTACATTCCCTCTATACCTACTTTGTTTAGAATTTTTATCATAAGTGAATGTTGAATTTTGTCAAATGCTTTTTCTTCATCTCTTTGAGATGAGCATATAATTTTTATCTTTCATTTTGTTAATGTGGTTTATCATGTTGGTTGATTTGTGGATATTGAAACCATCCTTGCATCTCTGGAATAAATCCACTTGATCATGGTATATGATCTTAATGTGTTGTTGAATTCAGTTTGCTAATATTTTGTTGAGGATTTCTGCATCTATTTTTTTTCTGTTATATTGGCTCATAATTTTTTTTTTTTCTCTCCTCCTCCTACACTTCCTCCTCTTCTTCTTTTTTTTGTGGTGTCTTTGTCTAGTTTGGGTATCAGGGTAATATTGTCTTTGTAAATGGGTTTGGAAGCATTCCCTCCTCTTCAATTTTTTTTGGAAGAGTTTGAGAATGCTAGGTCTTAAATCTTTGAATGTTTGGTAGAATTCACCTGTGATCCCATCTTGTCCTGGACTTTTGTTTGTTGAGAAGTTTTGATTACCAATTCAGTCTTCTTACAGTAATTGGTCTATTTAGATTTTTTATTCATGATTTGGTCTTTTTTAAAAGTTTATTTATGGGAATTTATCTATGTCTTCTAGATTATCCAATTTTTTGACATGTAATTCTTTTTGTAGTTGTATGATGATTTGCATTTCTGTGGTATCAGTTTTAACTTCTCCTCTTTCTGATTTTATTTATAAGAACCTTCTCAGCCTCTATTTCACTGACTTCCATTCTGATCTTTATTATTTCCTTTCTTCTACTAGCTTTAGGTGTCATTTTTTCTTCCGTTTTTGGTATTTTTTTTTCTTTTTCTAATGGTTGGGAAAGATGCTTGATATGATTTCAATCTTTCTGAATTTTTTGAGACTTGCTTTGTGGCCTAACATGGGATCTATCCTGGAGAATATTCTATGTGCACCTGAGAAGAATGTGTATTTATCTGCTTTTGGATGAAAGGTTCTGTATTTATCTATTAAGTACATCTGGTGTAATGTGTTGTATAAACCTATGTTCCCTTATAGACTTTCTGTCTACATGATTTCTACTTTCTGTCTGGATGATTTATCCGTTGGTATAAATATGGTGTTAAAAAACACTACTGTTATTTTTTTTTTTATGTTCTTGATGTCAAATTTCACATCCTTTATGTATTCCTAATTATTTAATTTTATTACTTTTGTCTTTTAACCTTCATATTAACTTTATAAATGGTTAATCCACTGTTTTTACTAAATATTTACCTTTTTTAGTGAGATTTTTACTTTCATATGTTTTCTTGTTATTAATTAGTGCCCTTTCTTTTCAGCTTAAAGAAGTCCCTTTAACATTCCTTTTAGGTCTGGTTTAGTGGTGATGAACTCCTTTGCTTTTGCTTATCTGGAAAATGCTTTATCTCTCCTTCTATTCTGAATGATAACCTTGCCAGGTAGAGTATTCTTGGTTGGAAGTTTTTTCCTTTCGAACTTTGAATACGTCATGCCACTGTCTTCTGGCCTGCACAGTTTCTGCTGAAAACTCTGGGGATAGCTTTATAGGATTTCCTTTGTACATAACACATTCTTTTTCTGTTGCTGTTTTTAAGATTCTCTCTTTAACTTTTGGCATTTTAATAATGTGGGTTGGTGTGGATATCTCCCTGGGCTTTCTGGACCTACATGTTTGTTTCCTTTCTCAGATTAGCAAAATTATCAGTCATTATTTCTTCAAAAAGTTTCCTGTCACTTTCTTTTTCTTCTCCTTCTAAGATCTCTATAATGTGGATGATATTCTGCTTCATGATGTTCCATATGCCACTTAAGCTGTCTTTACTTTTTGAAATTCCTTTTTGTTTTTGCTGCTCTGTCAGGGTAAGTTCTGTTGTTTTTGTCTTTGAGTTTGCTGATCTGTTCTTCTGCTTCATTCAGTCTTCTGTTGAGCCCCTCTAGTGTATTTTTCAGTTCAGTTATTATATTCTTCAGTTCTATGACTTTTGTTTGGTTCTTTCTTACATTTTCTATCTCGTTTTTGGAATTTTCATCCAGCTTTATAATCATTACTTTGTTTTCATATTTTCACTTCTGATTTTATTTGTTTTCTCTCTCTCCCTCCTCCTTTTTTTTTTTTTAACAAGTCTGACCAAAAGTTCATCAATTTTGTTAATTTTTTCAAAGAACCAGCTCCTGGTTTCATTGATCTCTTCTATTGTTTGTTTATTTTACTCTTTATTTCATTAATTTCTCTTTCAGTCTTTATTATTTTATTCCTTCTACTGGCTTTGGGCTTTGTTTATTCTTCTTTTTCTAGCTCCTTTAGGTGGAAGATTGTTTGCTTATTTGGGATTTTTCTTGCTTCTTGAGGTAAGCCTATACTGCTATAACTCATGGGCCCAGAAGTGTAATCCCCGTGGTCATGAGATTATCCCCTGCTCCAGACATTCAAGAGGTGTACCCTTTGTGGGCTTTGTGTGCTCACTGGCTGTGGTGGAATTGCAGTTGAAGCTTGGGGGCTTGGAGTGCTTGCCCAATTGGCTGTGGTACTGCTTGCTTATTGATTTTGGTTAATACATTTTAGCATGCTGTTAAGTAATATGTATATAATATCTTTTAAAGTAACTTGTTAATTATTTTTCTCTTAGACTATTCCATTGGAGTTATAGTTATTTCAATATTTATTGAGACTTCAAAGCATCATTCTTTCTCTTTTAAAATCATTTAAAAAGTTATGACATCATTTTAGCTTTAGCCTAAAAAGAAAAAAAAAAAAAGTTAGATTTACCAGAGAGTAAAAAGAGTTGATTGATAGTGTCCCAAATCGTCTCTTTCTAATTTCTTGCTGACTGTTCTTAGGTTTAATTCAAGCATTAAATGATCAGGGGCAGGACCACATTCATTACTTCTGCTTTGGAATTGCATGACTGTAAAAAATTATCTGGCTAGTTTCCTGCTCAGTCTCTGGAACTCTCTTGCTCCATTCTTTGATGAAACTGATCTACCCACATTTACGAGTTTTTCAGTTTGGCTTATGTTATATGCCATATGGGAATTTGGCACAGGATCTTTGCACCATCTCTCATACATTCAGCCATAAATCATATGAAAGTAATAATGAGGTCTTGGGAAGGATAGAAACAATGATGCTTATAATTTCTAAAGTGGAAAGCACATTCAGTCCTTCTGCTATAGACAAATGTGCTTCTCACTGTTATGATCCTAGCATGTATTTGTGGTATGGTTAAGTGAAAAAGTCTGAAATATTCTCCATGAGTTACGTGAAAAAAGCAAATAAACTTTTTCTTCTATCATTATTCATTAATGGCCAGTTAGGAAACTGAAAAATAAGGATATGCAAGGAAATTAGAAAAAAAATTTGAGTCAAACTGATCTCCATCATATAGCATAACCAAAGGTTGTTATTTTAAATAAATTAATTATTCTGGTTTCTTTGGTGATGTAACTTTTGCATTTTTATTATACTTAGTTTATTCATTTTGGGGTCAGTTCTCTTAACATTTGGATTTTCTTGAAAAGGAAATACTATCTTTCAGTGTGATTATGGCAATATCAAACTTTGAAGGGGTGATTTTTGTTTCTAAAACTTAGTTACTTGTTTCATCATTTTGCCAATATGTAGGCTCAATGGGTCAAAATTAGTTTTTCCTCTCTCTAATCCTTTCTGATGATTATTTGACCCGATTACTAGTTGAATTTTTTGGATCTAGTTAAAATAATGATTGTTTATCTGGGTCTAACTAGATCTGTAAATCACAACTGGACAGACATTTCAGAACTACAGGTGGCAGAAACTAGTCTTTACCCTCCATTTTCTTCCTTATCAAATTTATTGAAAAGCAAAATTGAGATAAGGTGTATAGTGCTTCCCTCCTCCTGCTATAGGCAGGACATCTAGATGGACGCAGTCATCCTAGACCATGAAGCTGGTACTACATGCTTGATGATGGAAATGAATACAGAAAGGTTTTGTCCTGATGAAGTCATAGACAAGCTTCTGGGGACAAAGGTATGTCTATTCAAATAAAAGACTTTTTCCTGACCCTTTACATATCCCTCCAGAGACGAACTTAGAGGCCTATAAGGAACTCTGGTCACACCCTTTCCTGGAATAATTCCATTGGGCCTTCTATATTAATATCTCATCCAGTGATTTCCAAGCTCTGGGCCATGGCCACTTTGTGTCTTGAAATCAATTTACTGGGTCATGAATCGCCATTAAAAAATAGAACTGAAAATATAAGAATACGGGCAATTTAATGAAATAATACCTTTGTTTGTATGTGTATGTGTGTTGAATTTCAATATAAACAGTATTTTTTTGGTCATGGTCTGTTTGGCAGACACTGCAGATCGGACTTTGCCCATGTAAAATTTTATTAAACCTTTTTTTTTAATAAAGATTTTATTTATTTATTCGATAGAGAGAGACATAGCGAGAGAGGGAACACAAGCAGGGGGAGTGTGGGAGGGAGAAGCAGGCCCCTCGCGGAGCAGGGAGCCCAATGTGGGGCTCCATCCCAGGACCCTGGGACCATGACCTGAGCTGAAGACAGACGCTTAACGACTGAGCCACCCAGGCGCCCCTTATTAAGCCTTCTTTAAAGGAAAGGATATGTCTCTTCCTAAATGAATCATGGATTAGGTTCTAAAACTATATAATATATGGCATAAATTTTATATAATAAACAAATCTTTGAAAATCTCTAAAGAAGGTGCCATGTTGTAGACTGAAAGAATCACTCAATAATTTGGTCATAGTCACTTTTTCCTTTGACTTTGTACCAGATTTGTCTTCCTTAGGTGTGCTGTAGGTGAAGCAGTGGGTGGTTCATTTAAGGTGCTGTGTTGTACAAAATTATCGATTTTTGTGTTCTGGAAGCACGTTCGCAATGATGAGATGCCACACGGAGAGAAGCATGCAGCTATTGAACCTGACAGAGAGAAACAAGAGATAGATATTTGTCTGAAACTTATTTACCTAATGGCAAATCACTTATCCTATTACAACAGTTTTTTTCTGAAGTGCATGATGAGATAGCACTGTATAATTTCTAACATAAGTACTTTATTTTCCTTATTAAGCTATAAGTTTTGAAGATAGATGCTATACTTTAATTCATAGCACTTATTGACCACATTGTACTTTGAATGTGGCACATGTTTTCTGAGTAAATAAAATCCATGAAAAGATTATCCCCAAATAATAAGATTTAATGTTCTTAGTTAAGTAGTTGTTGAAGTATGAGAAGTGAATTAAAACATATATATATCTGCAGTACATTTTGCCACATTTGCAGTGCTGTTTTTCTGCACATTCTTCCTCTCTCTTGATTTTATTTTATTTTTATTTTTTTTTAAGATTTTATTTATTCATTTGAGACAGAGAGATACAGAGAGAGAGAGCGTGAGCAGGGGAGAGGCAGAGGGCGAGGGAGAAGCAGGCTCCCTGCCAAACCAGGAGTCAGGAGCCAGGAGCCAGACGTGGGGCTCGATCCCAGGACCCTGGGATCATGACCTGAGCCGAAGGCAGACGCTTAACGACTGAGCCACCCAGGCGCCCCCATTTTTATGTTTTGAAGTATGACATGGATTATGAGTTTTATGGCTTCTGAGTATATACAGCTTCTGAGTTGTATGTCTTATTTAGAAAACTTTCTTATTTCAACACTATGCAAGCATTTATCAATGCCTTTAAAAGTTATATTAGTTTCTTTTTTGTCACCATTTTAATCCATGAAGAATTTGTTTTTAGGTATGGAATGAGCTCCTGATTTATTTTATTTATTAACTTTTAAAAGATTTATATATTTATTTGAGAGAGAGTGAGCGAGCTAGGGGACAGGCAGAGAGAGAGAGGAAGAGAGAGAATAAAACAGACTCCCACTCAGTGCAGAGTCTGTTGCGGGGCTTGATTCCACACCCCTGAGATCATGACCTGAGTCGAAATCAAGAGTCAGCCGCCCAACCATCTGAGCCACCCAGGCACCTCTGAGATCCTAATTTATAAACACTGCTATTATATTGTTGAATGCTTCTCATGTAAAACTATGTTTGGATGTCGTTCGTTTCCATATAATCTCTGTTCTCTTATAATATCATAGTATTTTAATAATTGTACTTTATAGTATGTTTTAACATCTGTTGGGTAAGGGCTTCTTTTAGTTTTTCTTTTACAGAATTCTTTTACATGGTGCTTTGGGAAGATGGATGTTAATAAGCAGATTTCTTTCCACTGCTTCCTTTTTATCTTCTTGTAGATCAATGTCTTACGTTAAAAAATAGCTCCTCTTCACAGAAAGTCTTCATATATATACTTGCCCTTGTGAATGATTTGGATCAGAAATGTTTTATTCTTTCCCCTTTTTGGTAAAAAGAACAGGAAACAAAAACATAGCTTATTTTCCTGTATAATTATAAATTAATTCTCCTCTACTGCTAAGTTTCATGTTTTTCATGTATTAAAACATGTTATTTAGTCATAACATGGAGATCCTTTCTTTATCACTTTAACTTTTACTTTATCTGAGATTCTACCAAGTTCAGGTGACTCATTTCCTGGCCCACAGGACCTATTAGAAGATTAAGTGAAGGATGAATTAAAAAGCAAAAACAAAAAACAAAACTTAGGTTAGCAATAGCCAGAAGATGTGGTAATGGCTTGTTATAGCAAGAGAAGACAAAAACTTTGGAAAGTAAACTCTGTGACTCATGAAGCATAGCATACAGTGGAAATTTATCATGAAGGCAAGAAGTATACCTATATGAACCCTCAATACACACACAGGGTAATGAATTTTTGAATGATATCAACAATTTTGGTGGGCAGGTAATATAAATTTGTAAGCTAAGTTAAATTAAATGGAAAATTGTATATTTTTGAAAAATAGATGCTTTTCTCATATAACAGTTTGTACCATAATAGCCAAGATATGAGGCAATCCAAGTGTCTATCGATAGATGAATGGATAAAGAAGATGTGGTATATACACAATGGAATATTACTCAGCCATAAAAAAGAACAAGATCTTGCCGTTTGCAACAACATGGCTAGACCTAGAGGGTATAATTATGCTAAGTGAAATAAGTCAGACAGAGAAAGACAAATACCATATGACTTCACTTATATGTGGAATGTGAAAAACAAAACAAATGAGCAAAGAATTTGTGTTATACCAGAAAATGCCATAAACCTGAATCAATGAAAACTAAAAAGGCACAAATGAGAACTGTATGTTATAATTAAAATATGCTGAAATGCAGTATTTTTAGTAGAAAATAGGCTTTGAACCTAATACCCCATCTTGGATGTTTTATATTTAAAATTAGAAACTGACTCTAAACTGTGATCTTTTGAATTTAGTTTACATCTGTATTAGGCTGAAAAATAGATTAGTTTTTTTTTTTTTTTTTTTTTATAGATTTTATTTATTTTTTTTTTTATTTATTTTTTTTTTTAATTTTTTTATTTTTTTTTTATTTTTTTTTATTGTTATGTTAATCCCCATACATTACATCATTAGTTTTAGATATAGTGTTCCATGATTCATTGTTTGTGCATAACACCCAGTGCTCCATGCAGAACGTGCCCTCCTCAATACCCATCACCAGGCTAACCCATCCTCCCAACCCCCTCCCCTCTAGAACCCTCAGTTTGTTTTTCAGAGTCCATCGTCTCTCATGGTTCTTCTCCCCCTCCGATTTCCCCCCCTTCATTCTTCCCCTCCTGCTACATTCTTCTTCTTCTTTTTTTTCTTTCTTAACATATATTGCATTATTTGTTTCAGAGGTACAGATCTGAGATTCAACAGTCTTGCACAATTCACAGCGCTTACCAGAACACATACCCTCCCCAGTGTCCATCACCCAGTCACCCCATCCCTCCCATCCCACCCCCCACTCCAGCAACCCTCAGTTTGTTTCCTGAGATTAAGAATTCCTCATATCAGTGAGGTCATATGATACATGTCTTTCTCTGTTTGACTTATTTCGCTCAGCATAATACCCTCCAGTTCCATCCACGTCGTTGCAAATGGCAAGATCTCATTCCTTTTGATGGCTGCATAATATTCCATTGTATATATATACCACATCTTCTTTATCCATTCATCTGTCGATGGACATCTTGGCTCTTTCCACAGTTTGGCTATTGTGGACATTGCTGCTATAAACATCGGGGTGCACGTACCCTTTTGGGTCCCTACTTTTGTATCTTTGGGGTAAATACCCAGGAGTGCAATTGCTGGATCATATGGTAGCTCTATTTTCAACTTTTTGAGGAACCTCCATACTGTTTTCCAGAGTGGCTGCACCAGCTTGCATTCCCACCAACAGTGTAGGAGGGTTCCCCTTTCTCCGCATCCCCGCCAACATCTGTCATTTCCTGACTTGTTAATTTTAGCCATTCTGACTGGTGTGAGGTGGTATCTCATTGAGGTTTTGATTTGGATTTCCCTGATGCCGAGCGATATTGAACACTTTTTCATGTGTCTGTTGGCCATTTGGATGTCTTCTTTGGAAAAATGTCTGTTCATGTCTTCTGCCCATTTCTTGATTGGATTCTTTGTTCTTTTGGTGTTGAGTTTGATGAGTTCTTTATAGATTTTGGATACTAGCCCTTTATCTGATATGTCATTTGCAAATATCTTCTCCCATTCTGTCAGTTGTCTTTTGGTTTTGTTGACTGTTTCCTTTGCTTTGCAAAAGCTTTTTATCTTGATGAAGTCCCAATAGTTCATTTTTGCCCTTGCTTCCCTTGCCTTTGGCGATGTTTCTAGGAAGAAGTTGCTGCGGCTGAGGTCGAAGAGGTTGCTGCCTGTGTTCTCCTTTAGGATTTTGATGGACTCCTGTCTCACATTGAGGTCTTTCAACCATTTTGAGTCTATTTTTGTGTGTGGTGTAAGGAAATGGTCCAGTTTCATTCTTCTGCATGTGGCTGTCCAATTTTCCCAACACCATTTGTTGAAGAGACTGTCTTTTTTCCATTGGACATTCTTTCCTGCTTTGTCAAAGATTAGTTGACCATAGAGTTGAGGGTCCATTTCTGGGCTCTCTATTCTGTTCCATTGATCTATGTGTCTGTTTTTGTGCCAGTACCATACTGTCTTGATGATGACAGCTTTGTAGTAGAGCTGGAAGTCTGGAATTGTGATGCCGCCAGCTTTGCTTTTCTTTTTCAACATTCCTCTGGCTATGCGGGGTCTTTTCTGGTTCCATACAAATTTTAGGATTATTTGTTCCATTTCTTTGAAGAAAGTGGATGGTATTTTGATGGGGATTGCATTGAATGTGTAGATTGCTCTAGGTAGGATTGACATCTTCACAATATTTGTTCTTCCAATCCATGAGCATGGAACGTTTTTCCATTTCTTTGTGTCTTCCTCAATTTCTTTCATGAGTATTTTATAGTTTTCTGAGTACAGATCCTTTGCCTCTTTGGTTAGATTTATTCCTAGGTATCTTATGGTTTTGGGTGCAATTGTAAATGGGATCGACTCCTTAATTTCTCTTTCTTCTGACTTGTTGTTGGTGTATAGGAATGCCACTGACTTCTGTGCATTGATTTTATATCCTGCCACTTGACTGAATTCCTGTATGAGTTCTAGCAGTTTTGGGGTGGAGTCTTTGGGATTTTCCACATAAAGTATCATATCATCTGCAAAGAGTGAGAGTTTGACTTCTTCTTTGCCGATTTGGATGCCTTTGATTTCTTTTTGTTGTCTGATTGCTGTGGCTAGGACTTCCAATACTATGTTGAATAGCAGTGGTGATAGTGGACATCCCTGCCGCGTTCCTGACCTTAGGGGGAAAGCTCTCAGTTTTTCCCCATTGAGAATGATATTCGCTGTGGGTTTTTCATAGATGGCTTTTATGATATTGAGGTATGTACCCTCTATCCCTATACTCTGAAGAGTTTTGATCAAGAAAGGATGCTGTACTTTGTCAAATGCTTTTTCTGCATCTAT